>NC_057386.1:63604531-63655334 GCF_019320065.1 Cervus canadensis
TGGACAAAATATATACCATGCTCATGGACTGGAAGAATATTGTTAAAATGACCATTCTACTCGAGGCAATCTACAGATTCAATGCAATAAATATCAAAATACCATTGGCAATTTTCAGAACTAGAATACATAATTCCAAAATTTGTTAAAACAAACAAACACAAAAGGCCCAAAGAGTCAAAACAATCTTAAGAAAGAATAAAATTAGAGGCACCATGCTCCCTTATTTCAAACTACACTACCAAGCTACAGTAATCAAAAGAGTATGCCACAAAGACAGACTCACAGATCAATGGACAAAATGTGTTTGTGTGTGCTTAGTTGTGTCCAGCTTTTTGTGACTCTGTGGACTGTGGTCCACCAGGCTCCTCTGTCCATGCAATTTTCCAGGCAAGGACACTGGAGTGGGTGGCCTACCCTCCTCCAGATGGAACAGAACAGACAGACCAGAAATGAATCCATGCAATTACGGTCAATTAATCTGTGACAAAGGAGGCAAGAATACATAATGTGGAAAAGACAAATCTCTTTGCAAAGTGCTCTCAGAAAACTGGATAGCTACATATACAAGAATCAAACTAAAACTTTTTCATACCATATAAACAGAAAAACTTAGATGTAAAACACGAACCCATACAACTATTAAAAGAAAACATGAGCAATATGCTCTGTGACATCAATCTTAGAAAGATTTTTGGGGAGGATATGTCTCCTCAGGCAAGGGAAACAAAAGCAAAAATAAACAAATGGGACTACATCAAACTAAAAAGCTTTTGCACAGTGCAGGACACTAGCAACAAAACGAAAAGGGTACCTACTAAATGGGACAAGATATTTGCAAATGATGTATCCAACGGTGGTGGTTTAGTCGCTAAGTCATGTCCAATTCATGCAACCCCATGGACTGCAGCCTGCCAGGCTCCTCTGTCCATGGGATTCTCTAGGTGACAATACTGGAGTGGGTTGCCATTTCCCTCTCCAGAGGATCTTCCTGACCCAGGAATCAAACCTGGGTCTTCTGCAATGTAGGCAGATTCTTTAACGACTGAGCTATGAGGGACATATCCAATAAAGGGTTACTATCCAAAATATAACAAGAACTCATATAGTAGTGTTAGTCGCTCAGTCATGTCTGATTCTTTGTGACCCCACGGCCTGTAGCCCACCAGGCTCCTCTGTCCATGGGATTCTTGCCTGCCAGTTTCCTCTGTCCATGGGATTCTCCAGGCAAGAATACTGGAGTGAACTGCCATTCCCTTCTTCAGAGGATCTTCCCAACCCAGATATCAAACCTGGGTCTCCTGTACTGCAGGCAGATTCTTTACTGTCTGAGCTACAGGGAAGATCCTAAGACTCATATAACCCAATATTAAAAAACAAATAACTCAATGAGCAGAGTATCTGAATAGATAATTTTCCAAAGAAGATATACAAATGGACAACAGACACATGAAAAGATGCTCAAAATCACTAATCATTAAAGAAATGCAAATCAAAACCACAGTGAGGGCTTCCCTGGTGGCTCAGTGGTAGAGTCTGCATGCCAACCCAAGGGTCACGGGTTCAATCCTTGGCCCAGGAAGATCCCACATGCCATGGAGCAACAAAGCCCCTGCACAACTACTGAGCCTGTGCGTCCCAACTAGAGAGTAGCTCCTGCTCGACACAACTGGAGAAGGCCCACCTGCAGCAGCCAAGACCAGAGCAGCCATTTAACAAGACAGTATCACCGCTCCCCTGTCAGAATGGTATCATCGAAAACATAAGAAATAAGTGTGGTGAGGATGATGAGAAACTCTGGACTGGATGAAGCACAAGCTGGATTCAAGATTGCTGGGAGAAATATCAATAACCTCAGATATTCAGATGACACCACCCTTATGGCAGAAAGTGAAGAAGAACTTAAAGAGCCTCTTGATGAAAGTGAAAGAGGAGAGTGAAAAAGGTGGCTTAAAACTCAACATTCTGAAAACAAAGATCATGGCATCTGGTCCCATCACTTCACGGCAAATAGATGGGGAAACAGTGGAAATAGTGGCTGACTATTTTTCTGGGCTCCAAAATCACTGCAGATGGTGATTGCAGCCATGAAATTAAAAGACAATTACTCCTTGGAAGGAAAGTTATGACCAACCTAGACAGCATATTAAAAAGCAGAGACATTACTTGCCAACAAAGGTCTGTCTAGTTAGTTATAAAGAAAGCTGAGCACCAAAGAATTGATGCTTTTGAACTGTGGTGTTAGAGAAGACTCTTGAAAGCCCCTTGGACTGCAAGGAGACCCTACCAGTCCATCCTAAAGGAAATCAGTTCTGAATATTCATTGGAAGGGCTGAAGCTGAAGCGGAAACTCCAATACTTTGGCCACCTGCTGCAAAGAATTGACTCATTTGAAAAGACCCTGATGCTGGAAAAGATTGAAGGCGGGAGGAGAAGGGGACGACAGAGGATGAGACGGTTGGATGGCATCACTGACTCGATGGACCTGAGTTTGGGTAAATTCTGGGAGTTGGTGATGGACAGGGAGGCCTGGCGTGCTGCAGTACATGGGGTCGCAACAAGTTGGACACAACTGAGCGACTGAACTGAACTGAGGACATGGAGAAGAGAACCCTCGTGCACTGTTGGTGGAAATGTAAGCTGGCACTGCCACTATTGAAAAATGGTATGGAGTTTCCTCAAAAAATTAAAACTAGAACTACCATACAACTGAGCAATTCCACTTCTGGGTATTTCTCCAAAGAAACCAAATTACTAATCAAAAAGATATATGCATCCCTATGTTCATTGTAGCAATATTCACAATAGCCAAGATATGGAAGCAACATAAGTGCTCATCAATGGAAAACACACAGACTTGCCATAAGGTATGATCAAGCACAGGTGGCCTTGGTGAAGAAAGGTAGTAGGTTTAAAAATATCCATATGAAAAGTTTGAAAAGCTAAGACCTAATGCTCTTAATCTTTTCCATCAAGGCAGTAATATCAAAATTCCTAAAAGAACTGGTAATTTTACTTAAGAACTACAAATAGTAAGTAGTAAGTAGTTTTGTAATTTAACTTATTAAAGAGGAGAAATGAAAAGTTGCCAACTTTTTTTTTTTACAAATTTGTGAACTTAAAGATATCAAATGCCACAAAAATAAAACGTTCTTTCTTATCTTTTGAAAGAGATACCAAAAATTATAAATCAAGAATGGAATCATTAAAATGTTTAGTGGTGACTTTTAATCCTGATTAAAAATTACTTGAAAAGGTTATAGCCCAATACAATCAAAATAGAATGTCCACTGAGAAAAACTGGCATGAATTTGATATATTACTTATATAGTATATAGTTTTATTGGCTATAAATATAGTAAATATTGGCTACAGATATAGTTTTATTGGATAAGAAAAGTCCATTTTGGAATGCTGGTTAAATATAGTTAGGAAACTTATAATGTGATTGTGCCACTAGGTGGTGACTCGCTGGCTTACCACTGCAAAACAGTGGAATTCTTCTCCCATTAACAAAGGTATATGGGGCCAGTAAGCGAGAGATAAATATAAAACTGTTTTTTTAAGAGGGAGAAAGTTGAACTATTTTCTACAAAATAAACACTTTAATAAACTGAATATAACTTGATAATCTTAACTAAAGCAGCAAGTAATTTCACTTCAAAAACGTTTTGTCACTTTCTTCATTTTCTCTTCCCTTCCTTCAAGTAAATAAAAGCAGTGATGAGCAACAAACTACAAATGCCATCCGGTTTCTGAGTGCTCCTCACTGTCAGGAGTACTTACCTGTTACAGCAGCTGCCACTGACGGCCTCCAGAGAGCTAGGCCTGGAGAGGAGGCAGCACACACAGGACCTCATTGGAAGTTTTGATATTGCCATTTTACAGATTAAGAAACTGAGATCCAGAAAGACCGGGTAATTTGACAGGTAGTAAATGGCAATGCTGCTGGTTTAATCCAGCTCATCTGGATATCAAAGGCTTATGTTTTTCACTGAAAATCCTGTCCTTCTGGGCACCATACTAATACATTAAATTTGTCAACATTCTAAATAAACAATGTCCAGAACAACTTCAAGTGAGGTAACTTAAAGGGAAAAAAAAACCCTTATATTCTGGACTTCCCTGCTGGTGCAGTGGTTAACAATCCACCTGCCAATGCAGGGGACATCAGTTCTGTCCCTGATCCGGGAAGAATCCATATGCCATAGAGCAACTAAGCCCGTGCGTGCTAACTATTGAGCCTGTGAGTCGCGATCACAGAAGCCCACATGCTCTAGAGCCTCTGCTCCACAACAAGAGAAGCCACCACGATGAGAAGCCCGTGTGCCGCAAACAGAGAGCAGCCCCAGCTCAGTCGCTCAGTCGCGTCCGACTCTTTGCGATCCCATGGACCGCAGCACACCAGGCCTCCCTGTCCATCACCAACTCCCAGAGCTTGTTCAAACCCATGTCCATTGAGTCGGTGATGCCATCCACCCATCTCATCTTCTGTCGTCCCCTTTTACTCCCGCCTTCAATCTTTCCCACCATCAGGGCCTTTTCAAAGAGTCAGTTCTTCGCATCAGGTGGTGAAAGTACTGGAGTTTCAGCTTCAGCATCAGTCCTTCCAATGAACACCCAGGACTGATCTCCTTTAGGATGGACTGGTTGGATCTCCTTGCAGTCCAAGGGACTCTCAAAGAGTCCTCTCCAACACCACAGTTCAAAAGTATCAATTCTTCGGGGCTCAGCTTTCTTTAGAGTCCTTTATATTTTATATTTATATATTATAAATATAATATATATTTATAGATTAGTCCCTGCTCACCAAAACTAGAGCAAGCCTGCCTGCAACAACAAAGACCCAGCACAGCCAAACTAGATTTTCAAAATATTTCTTTATAAAAAACTACATTTTGAGCTATATATATAGCAGTTACTTAACATTAATGCTATGAAACAAAGGATGAGAATAAATGGTATTTTTGATAAAGAAAAACCTTTCAATGAAGAAACTAAGATTTCTAAAACAAATAAGAGTCTCTGATACTTAAAAAAAGAAAAATCTCGGTAGACAAAATGTGACCACATCAACAAAAATGTATTTGTGCAGCTTCCCTGGTGGCTCAGATGGTAAAGAATCTGCCTGCAATGCAGAAGACCTGGGTTCGATCCTTGGGTTGGGAAGATCCCCTAGAGAAGGAACAGCTACCCACTCCAGTATTCTGGCCTGGAGAATTCCATGGATAGAGGAGCCTGGCAGGCTCCAGTACATGGGGTTGCAAAGAGTCGGACAGACTGAGCGACTTTCACTTTCACATCTAAAATAGCAAAAAAGGGATTATCTGTTCAAGTAAGAAACTGGCCAAGTATTTCTCTATTGAAAGGAAATGTCAAAATGCAAATATTATTTTGTTGATGCCCTGTATCAGCCCTGCAACCAAAGGGAAAAAAGTCAACGATAAAGCAGAATGTTTTCTGTACAGCTCACATATTCACTGCGAACAGACTACATTACCATTAAACACTACTATCTGATCAACTGTGCTGCAGTTACAGAACTTTACACTCTCATAAAACAGCATCCTATTTATAATACTAGGCCTGCAATCCTTTCAGTTGACTGAGTCATCTAAGCCATTCCCAACCTCCTTCCTCCCCTACCCACTTCCACTCCTAGTTTCCTCTATAGAGAGGAAACTACAGTGTTTACAGAGACACTGTTTCAGTCTACAGATTTAAGCCAAAGTCTGTTGGAGAGGTCTGAGAAAGTTTTCTTTCGTATTCCTGTTAAGAGACAACATTCCTGTCACTTCCCTTTCCCCTCTGCCATATCATTCTTCAGCTATGACAAGAATAGCTATGGTGGCCATCTCATAACCATAAGGGACCCCAAAGATGCTGACGGATACCAGCGAAACACTGATCAACATTAACAGATACCTACCTTTTGATTTAATGTGAGAAAAATAAACTTCCATTTATTTAAGCCACTGTTAGTCAGATGTTCCATTTATTTCTAGACAAAAGCATTCTTTACCAAACATTTTCATTAAACATCAACTTTCAGGCTGATAAGATGGTTTAGAAGCTGGTTAGTTGTCTGATGTGTTCATTCACTCATTTGTTTACATGATTAAATGCCTGCTTAGGATTAGTATTAGGTTTGGGGAAGAGAAAATTGAAGATATGGCGTTTATCTTATGTCTGAGACACATACCTAATACAAGAGAGAGATGTGTAAATACGACAAGAGTAATAAATGCTCTAGCTGAGCCTGAACAAACTTCAGTGACAGCACACAGAGGATCCATGAGATTTTTTTTCTTTTTTTTTTTTTTCCAAAAGTCAAAGTCTAGGTTTAGGCCAGAAAAATGTAAGACCAGCCAGAACCAGTCCTGTTCTGTCCTCTTCAAATGACAAATTGAAGACAGAGACGCAGGAGAGTCTAGGAGGAAAGGAAGAACTTAGACACTGTTGAGAGTTTCTGAGAAGGGCCCTGATTTACCCTCTTTGGTACTGTAAGATTAGCTACAACCACAGAAAGAGGAGTGCAACTACAGAGCCCCTAGAAAACCTGGAGGGCACAGGAATAGAGAAAATCCACCACTTCCTATCTAGAACCCCGGGAAGAAGCAGCCCCACAGGTTACCATCCATACCATCATGGCACAGGAGGGGCAAAAAAGCCCTTTTATTGGAGCAGAGTGGGCCTGGGACGGCCACTAGCGGGATAATTGCACAGTGCACACCCCTACGTAGCCTCCATACTGCCAATGGAAGCATCTTTCTTACATAAGGCTCTGATCATTTCACTTCCCTACTCAGAATTCTTCAGCTTCAGACACAGAGCCCTTCACTATCAGGCTTCCCTGGTGGGTCAGTGGTAAAGAATCTGTCTGTCAATGCAGGAGGCGCAAATTTGATCCCTGGGTTGGGAAGATCCCCTGGAGAAGGAAATGGCAACCCACTCCAGTACTCTTGCCTGGGAAATCACAAGGACAGTGGATCCCAGTGAGCTTAAGTCCATGGAGTTGCAAGAGTTGGACATGACTTAGCGACTGAACAATAACAACACTCACCCCTCACATTCAACTGAGCAGTACAAAACAAGTCAAGATTTTCTCATATATTATGCAGTTCTACACATATCTATCCTGTCTTGGCATATAAGAACAAGTTAAAGCACTTACTATGGATTAGTCATTGTTGTAGGCAGTTATATACAACACATTTAATTGTCACAACCAACCTGTGAAGTAGGAAATATTAGGACCACTTAATAGAGAAAACAGAGACACAAGATGTTTCCAGTAAATGGAAGAAGTAGGATTTGAGCCTAGAGTCTGGGTCTAGAGTCCACTCTCGTAAGCCACTGTGCTCCACTACGTTAACATACGGGTCTCTGTACCCAGAATGTCCTTCACCCTCGACTCCCTTCTGGACTCACCCCTTTCCAGAACAAACCTAAATGTTTCCTTCCTTAACTGTAAAGCCTTTCCTCAGCAGAACGTTCACCCTCTACCATCCTCCCCCATGCTGTACATTATCCCATTATGTGGCCGGGGTCTGGTGACCGGGGTCTCTCCTCACCAGATGGTGAGGTCCTGGAGGACCGGAGCTACCTTATTCACTATTAGCCCCCCTCAGTCACAACGCCTGCCACAGCAAGCATTCACTACACATTTACTGAACTGAACGAATTTCAACAGAGGTATTTTTATTCAAAAACATTTCAAGTTGTCCACACAGCTCGAGTGGACCTATTCTTTATCCACTCAGTTTTAGCAATAAATGATTTTATATACTGATGGTTCCCAACTTAAGATGGTTTGACTTAATGACTTTACAACTCTATGATGGTGCAAAAGCAGTCCACATTCAGTAGAGACCATATTTGGAGCTTGGAGTTCGGTTCCTGTCCCGGTCTAGCGACAGGCAATACACACTCCCCGCGACGCTGCATGCTGGACAGCGGCAGTGAGCCACAGCTTCCGGTCAGCCACGTCATCCCCCGGGTACGCAACCAACACACTTACAACCACTCTGTACCCAGAGAACACTTCTGTTTTTCACTTTCAGTATTCAATAAATTATATATGATATTCAACACTTTATTATAAAAGTCTTTGTGACAGATGATTTTGCCCGATTGTAGGCTAGTGTTTAAATGTTCTGAGTCCTTATACGATAGGCTGGGCTAAACTATGACGCTTGGTGGGTTAGGTGTATTAAATGTATTTTTTGACTTAAAATAGTTTTAACTTCCCATGGAGTTGGCAGCACATCTTTACTCATTTCTAAAAACTGGTAAAATTTAAAAAAATTATCCTGAGACTCTCTTAGTGTCTCCCCAAACCCATACCCTGTGTCTGAAACCCCATTTAGTGTGGATTTCAAAATGAAATGCTGGTCATAAACTGACTCCTAGAAAACCTGACCCCCAAACTACCTTCCACTAGTAATAAATGGGCTGCAATCAGAACTTGGATGAAGAACTAAGGAAGGCCTCAGCAGAGCAAGAAAACAAAAGAAAGAGTATGATTTCCGTAATTCTGACCCTTTAAATATGAAACATCAGTTAAGAACTGCTACACAGGCTTGCAGCAGCACTAACGGAACCCCAAGTCAGCGGACTGTTTTCATTAAGACTAACCTCACATCTTTTGTTTCTTCTAATTGTCATTCACTTCCAGCCCAGAACTATAAGAAATAAATTTCTGTTGTTTATAAGCTACCCAATCTGTGGCATTTTGTTACAGCAGCCTGAATGGACTAAGACAAACTCTTAAAACTCCCTGACTGACTGCTCAGTCAAGTCTGGCTATCATCATCAAGAACATCAGTGGCTCCCTCTGTCCCCCTCAGTAATCTTCTCCATCCATGTACACTGAGGCAACTTTCAGCTCAAAAGAACCATTTCTAATAACTTTTCCTTAACTATATAGACTTTTTTTTTTCATAAAAGTTAATTAACAATGTCTTTTCATTAAAAGTTAATTAACTGTATAAAGTATTTATCTTGCCTTACCAAGTAAATATAAATTATCTCAACATGAAACACACATTTTATCATTTTTTATATTGCTCAAAGAACTTAGTACCACACATATACAGAGGAGGCACACAGTGTTTCTGTAGAAGCAGTGAATGCAACCCACACGCAGTTGATAGCTTCTTTGCTATCTTAGAGAAACAAAAATTATAACCATGAGGCTTTTAGATTGTCTTTAATAGTGAGCAACACATACAACCTAAAGGCAAGACAGAAAAATGTTTCCTGATTTAATTTTCAGACTTACAAAAATCGCCCATTCTCAAGAGACAAGTACATTTCTGTACCTAACTGGAATCACTGGCAGAACCAAAGCAGAACAGAATGATGGGGGTGGTGGGGGAAACTAAGAGCTCCCTCTCGCTAATCTGGAAGTAATTAACAAGAAACTCAAAAGAAGTTAACATTTTACTTTGGCAATATGTTGAACAAACTGATCTTTCAGTGCAGCCTTGAATTTGGAATCTGCTTCAATTCAACATTAACAGTGACGTCTATATATAAATCCCATGACCTCTTCTTGCAATACTTTTAATCTCTATCGCTCATCCGGCAGTCAGCCACTTAATACTTTTCACTCTTCATTTCACTCTTTCATGTGTATTGTATCTTATCTTCAGCACAGGTTACAGGTTCTTTCTTAGTAAAGCATGTAAAGATACTCATTTCTACTTTTTTGAATTACCTCCAGTCTGGTAAAATGTTTTGCACACAGTAGACCCTCAAATACTTTTTCTGATTGAGCAAATAAACTTAGCGTATATACTCTGAGATGAGTACTAATTTAGTCAAACCTCCAGCCACCATACACTGAGTGCCTATGTACACTGGCACTTTACATATACTACTTAATCCACACAACCCTTTGAAGTAAGTATAATCTCTCTCTCTCTCTTTTTTTTTTTTTTTTTACAAATTTGGGAAACTTTAAGGCTTTAAAAGCTTAAGAAACTTTTCCAAGATCCTTACAACTAGCAAAAAGTTAAAACTGTGATTTCAATCCATGTTTGATTTCTAACTACTTCTCTTCCCATTAAGCCTTTCTGTTTCTCTAAAATGATAAGCTCTCTTCAGAACCATAGTTGAGGGGCATAGTATGATACTGGCATTCCTTCTCAAATTTCAGTGAAAAAATAAAGTAGGTTTAGGTCAGTGAAACGGTACTGTTTTTGTTTCTTAAAAAAAGTTATTAACTGCAAATGCCAAACGCTATCAATCTTTTATGAATGACATGTCAAAATCTCACTCTGCAGAGCTGAGAACAGAAGGTATAGGACCTATGTGATGGCCTCTGACTTAACTGTGATTTCTGGAGCAAGTGCATGAAATTAAGCTTTGATCTCCAGCTTGTAAATGGGGCATTGGGAACAGGAGTATGTCACAAAAAACACTGGATCCCAACTTTCAAACCAGTAGGGAGAGGAAAATATTGACAGAAACTAATTAGAACATTCTATCCCTTATTGAGAATAAACAATGATATTAAGTTCACTTATTAAAAATAGATTCTTTATACTAGCAAGAATCTCTTGCTTACTTTTTTGCAAAATTCCTTCACTTGCTAAATGAGGCAAAGAAATAAAAAGCATACAATGCTCCAGATTATCTCTGGTTTACAAAGTCAAAAAAGAAATGCTTAATTAGCACTTGTTAGGCCTAATTTCAGGCATGAATAACTGTCTGGAAGAAGGTAAGATACAACACCAGAAACACAAACCATAAAGAAACAAGTTGATAGATAAACTGAACTTCCTTTAAACTTAAAATATCGGCTCTTCTAAACACAGTTAAGTAAATGAAAAGACAACCAAAGACCGGGAGAAAACATTTGGAAAGCAGTTATCTGATAAAGGATTTGTATCTAGAATGTGCAAAGAACTAACCTGGAGAAATGGAAATTACAAGATATCACTACATACTTACTAGAAGGGGTGTCATCCCAAGTATCAGTGAGCATATGGAGAGACCAGAACACACACACTGCTGTAGGAATGGAAAATGGCGCAGACACTTTGGAACACCATCTGGCAATCTCTTAAAAAGCTAATCATACCCCTACCATATGATCCAGCCATTCTGTCCCTAGGTATTTACCCAATATAAATGAAAACATATGTCTATACAAAGACATATATACATATTCATAGAAGCTTTATTTCTAATAACCCGAAACTAGAACAAACAAAACCCCTAATGTCCATCAACAGGTAAACAACTGTTGTAAATCTATACAACAAAATACTACTTAACAATAAAAATGTATGAGTAATATATACAGCAACATGGATATATCTTAGCTATGCTGAGTAAAAGAAGGCAGGAAAGAGTATGTATTGCACGATCCACTGATCTAAAACTGTAGGAAATATAAACTAATGTATAATGACAGAAAGTAAATCAGCAGTTGCCTGAGGAACAGGGTAGGGGAAGCAGTGTGTGTCAGGGATTGGGGCTAGGCAGGAAAGAGAGAATGGGAATGAAGAAATTCTAGGGGTGATGGGTATGCTCCTTAGCTTGACTGTGGTGATGGTTCCATGGATGTACACATATGTCAAAACTTAAGTTTATAAACTTTAAGTATGAGTTTGGGTATGTCAATTATTCCTCAATAAAGCTATTTTTAAAAACAAATAAAAAGATTTATACATTTGGGAAGTTAGAAGAATGAAAAATTTGTGGTATGTATCCTTTAAGATGGTCCCAATGATCCTTGTCTCTTGGTATTTATGCCCATGTATAATCTCTCCCTCAGTGTGAACTAAATCTGTTTCTAGGGAACAGAATGAGGCAGAGGTGAGTCCCTTCAAGACTAAGTTACAAAAACCCCTATGGCTTCTGTCTTGGACACTCCACGCACAAACGCTACCAAGGAATTCAGGCCATCAGCCCAATACTTTCAGGAACTGAAGGTCTCAGTCCAACAGCCAGCAAAGAACTAAATCCAATAACCATTAAGTCTGAGTTCAGAAGTAAATCTCCCAGACATGCCTTCTGATGAGAATACAGCCCTGGCCAAGAGTTTGACCACAGCCTCAGTGAGACTTTTCTTTTTTTAATATGTATTTATTTGGCTTTGTCAGGCCTTAGCTGTGGCACACAAGACCTGCTGCATTGCGCGGGGCCTCTCTTGCAGTGCACCAACTCTCTTGTTGTGGAACAGGCTTAGCTGCTCCACAGCACATGGGATCTTCCCAGACCAGGGATTGAACCTGTGTCCCCTGCACTATAAGACGGATCCTTAACCACTGGACCACCAGAGAAGTCCCCTCACGTGAGGCTTGGAGTCTAACTAAACCATGCCTGGATTCCTGACCTACAGAAATGGTGAGATACTAATGTTTGTTTCCTTAAGGCATGAAGTTTTGGGGCATGTAGTTCTGTTCCACAGCAACAGATAATACATGAGCTAAGTCACATTTAAATTAAAAAAAATATTTAAAGCAAATTTATCCACTTAGAATACATCCTTTTAGAATGCAAAGAGAGTATTTGGCTAAAACTAGATGAAGCAGGGGCTTAACTTTCTTATGCAACGTGAAGTCCAGAGGTGAGGCTGTCCAAGGCCTGCTCAGGGTGCCAAAACGCCACCAGGGACCCGAGCCCTGTCAACTCAGGCCCGGCCATTCTTAGGGACATCGGCACAGTATGATTTCAGGTCCATATCATGGAAAAGAGGAAAGGGTTTGCCTTGATCATGAAAGTGAACATTTTCCCAGAAATCGCAAAGCTACTCTTCACTTACATCTCATTCATCAAATCTGTTTCCCATTGCCATTCATAGATGCAAGGGACTCTGGGAAGATTAACGTTTTCTGCTCCTTCAACATAGTAATGTTTTGTTAGTAATGAAAAATGGGAAAATGTTTATTGGACAACCAGAAATATTTGCCAAAGCTGTACATTTTATTTATGGTAAGACGAAAAACACTACAGGGGTTTAGAGAAGGGCAAGAACACAGTACGCTAAGGGAGCTTGAGAAAGTCTCTGAGAAGGGACATTTAGAACTAAGTAGAAAGGAAAGACAAGGGAATTTTCAAAGGGGATAAGAACAACAAAAAAACATGAAGACAGGAAAATGTAATAAGGCCTAAAAAGAAATCACCTTATATAAAGTTTTTAATTGCACAAGTTAAAAAAACTGCTGAGTGATGAATATGCATGTTACTTCCTAGCAAGGAAAAAAATGCAGCATAAACAACAAGGTCCTGCTGTGTAATAAACACACACATACACATAAACACTTCAGAAAACAATCTGAAAGAGGATACACACACACACATACACATAAACCCGAGGTTATCGTCTGAGGTCAGCAATGCCAAGCTGGGTGCAAAGTGTGAAGCAGCAGTGCCCTCACCAGAAAGGCTTCACGGTGCGTCCTAGTAGGGGTCTGGCCGTGCACCTTCCCTCAGGTCCTGCCTACTCTTAGAACTGCGTCCATCCTTCCCAGGGATTCTGCAAGTCCATCTTACATCTTTTAATAAATTTCTTTTCTGCTAATGTTAACCAGAGGTAGTTTGTGTTGCTTGTAATTAAGAACACTGACAGAAAGAAGGTTCACCATAACGTTGAACACAGGCGCTTCATTTTAAAAAGTGGTGTTTCAGGAGGATTTTCCTGTGAATAAACACAGTCTCAACGCAATCTCCAGAGAGAAATTAATTTACTATTGTTAATTAACTTTTCCTGTTACTGTTACCTTCCAGAAAATCAGGACTCATCCTCCCTTCCCAAAAAAGTCCACAGGACTTTCCCTAAAATTGCATCCCTTGCCTATATAGTATAGTCCCCTTTTACCTGTGGTTTCAGTTACCTGTGGTCAAGTACAGTGTGGAAATACCAGAAGGAAAATTCCATAAGTTTTAAACCGCGTGCTATCCTGAGCAGTGACAAGCCTTGCCCCGCCCCGCCCTGCACGGGACACGGTCACTCCGGGCAGCACATCCTGCCTGTCAGTCACTTAGCACTCCCGCAGCCTACAGGGTTACTGTCAAGGGACCACAGTGCCTGTGCTCACCTGACCATCATTCTACTTGGTCATGGCTCCAAAGCACGATGCACGCAACTCAGATATGCTAAAGAGATGCTGCAAAGAGCTTCCTTTAAGTGAAAAGGTGAAAGTTCTTAACTTAATAAGGAGAGAAAAAAATCGTATGCTGAGGTTGCAGACGGAGAATGCATCTTCTCTCCATGAAACTGTGAAGAAGGAAAAAGAAATCTGGGCGAGTTCTGCTGTGCACCTCAAACTGCACAAGTTACAGCCACAGGGCATGACAAGTGCTTCATTGAGATGGAAAGGGCACTAAATCTGCACAGTAAGATGTCTTCAGAGAGAGACCATGTTCACATTGTTATTGTTATAACTGTCCTATTTTACTACTAGTTGCTGTTCATTTCTTACTGTGCCTAATTTCTAAGGTAAACTTCATCACAGGTATGTACACATAAGAAGAAACATAGCCTGCATAGGATTCAGTACTTCCCATGGTTTCAGGCATCCACCAGGGGGTCTTGGCATGTATTTCCTCAGATAAGGGGGGGACCACTGCACCCTAAGTTCTACATGATAATTCATGGCATCAGTCTTGTAAAAGGATACAAAATAGCTCAACAAAACGTGACGGAATCTTGAACTACACTCTTGGAAACGACCAAGAGTTCCTTCAATAGCTGAATGAGTAAACAAACTTTGGTACATACAATGGGATGGAATATCATTCATCAATCAAAAGAAATGAGCTACCAGGCCACCAAAAGGCATGGAGGAAACTTAAAATGCACACTATGTGAAAAAAGCCACTCTTCTTTCTTCTGAAAAGCCTGCAGACTATAATGATTCCAACCAGATGACATTCTAGAAAAAGCAAAACTTTAGAGACCTTAAAAATATCAGTTGTTGCTAAGGGCTAGAGGAGAGGAAAGGATGGAGAAATAAGTAAAGCAAAGGAGATTTTTAGGGCAGTGAAACTACACTGCATGATACTATAATGTTGGATACACGACATTTATAGATTTGTCAAAACTCAGAATGCACAACACAAAGAATGCACCTCTAATGTAAACTACAGACTTTAGTGAATAATAAGGTATCAACACTGGCTCGTCAACTGTAACAACTGTATCACACTAATACAAGATGTGAATAATAAGGGAAACTGTGTATTTGGTTGGGGGGTTGCATGGGTGTATTTGGGAACTCTCTGTACCCTCCCACAAATTTTTCTGTAAACCTAAAAAGAACTGAAATACTAGAAAACAATATCACAGCATGTGAGATGAGAGTTAGAACATTCTAAGGTCTTTGCACCCCTTGGAAAAAAAGAGATTTTGATTATCTTTAGACTGTGAGTCAAATAATGCACGTTAAAAATTTAACAGAAACCACTAAATAGGAAGAGGATTAAATAAAACAAATTTCTTTCTTAAAAAACAAATCTATTATTTTAAATTGTGGTGGCCTACCTGAGAATCCAGAACCTCCAACTTACGTTTCCTGGCGTGAAGAGCTTTACTTGGGAAAGCCCAATAATAATTAGATGTTCCAATTCTCTCACAGTCAACCATACCATCATCAACCAAGCTTTGAAGGACTTCTTTTACTGACATAGCAGCTAAGAGAGATAATTTTTAAAGACTTCATATTAAGACACATCATAAATCAAATTAAAGGCTAATAACTGGGGAAACACTTGCAATAAATATTAAAGATCGAGTTAATAAGTTAATAAATAAGGAGCTTTTAAAAATAATTACAAAAAAGGGAAATACTCCAACAGAAAAGTAAAATACATCAATAAGCATCTATAAAACATGCATGGGCAATAAACAAGAATGGGCAATAAACAAGAAAAGTGGTGAAACTGACTGATAATTGAAGAAATGTAAAATAAAGCATGAGATAGGATTTTTTGGCTACTTAAAACACTAAACATTATAATAAAGGATTCAGAGATATAAGTACTCCTCAATATAGTAGAAAAATATAGCAAAAACAGATTTATGTGTAACTCTTACATAGAAATTCCACTTTTACAAATTTAGCTAAAGAAAATAATGCTTAAGGATGCGTGTTAAAGCACTGTTTTTCATAGCAAAACCCTGGAAATTAGTACAATAACTGAACTCTTAAAAGGATATTCTGGGTAAATATACCATGCATTCAATAAATTTACTTTACAAAATATTTAATGGCTTGGATATATGTACATCCAAAATGTATTATATAGAAAACTAAGTTAGAAGACAGTATTCAGTAATATGACAGTAGTTATGCAGAATGTAAGGTTAAGAGAAATATTTGTATTTCCTTTTTGCTCGTTTTTCTTCTTTTTTCCAATAATAAACATGCACTACCTTTTTTGCTAAGGAAACTAAAAGAAAACTACTATGAAAAATTAAGCAATAAAGAAAGAAATAAACTGGATGTTATAATTAGGGGTAAGACTGAAAATCAGAAAAGAGTTTTAAAAATACCATATAAAAATACAAAGTCATATTTCACAAATGTTTGATAAATTCATAGATCATTCTTATTTATTATTAATAGAACTATACCAAGAAATTATCCATAGAGTCCATTTTAATTTTTCCTAGAGCAAACCCCCAAATTTAATAAAACTCATTAAAAACTTAAAAGATTTAATAAAAAAAATAAAATCTCCACCAAGTGCAAAACAGTCAACCTCATTCATAAAATAGTACAAACTGAAATGAAATGTCAAAGACTTCTAAGAATAATAACAGTTCTGAGAAATGAATTTGAGTATAATAGCCTTTCCTGAAGGCAATTTGAGAATCCATCTAAAAAGCCTAAAATTGGAGCTGAGGCAAGCGTTGTGGGGGAGAAGGGTAGTGACTGTAGCTGCCGTTTCTGTTTCCAAGGTTTCGACCAGGTCGTTGAGCACTTCCACGTGGAGGCTGGCACAAGACCAAACTCGAGACACGCAGCTCATAACAGCTGATGGAATATTGGATATTACTACTTTAACTGGTGTTCCAGAAGAGCATATCAAAACTAGAAAAGCCAGGATCTTTGTTCCTGCTCACAATAACATGCAGTCTGGAGTAAACAACACAAAGAAATGGAAGATGGAGTTTGATACCAGAGAGAGATGGGAAAATCCTTTGATGGGTTGGGCGTCAACAGCTGATCCCTTATCCAACCTGGTTCTGACTTTCAGTATAAAGAAGATGCAGTTGCCTTTGCAGAAACAAATGGATGGAGCTAAGACGTTGAGGAGAGAAAGGTTCTGAAACCTAAGTCCAAGTCTTATGGTGCAAACTCTTCTTGGAATAAAAGAACAAGAGTATCCACAAAATAGGTTGGCATGGACTGTATCTCTATGCGTGACTGTGAATAAAGTCAGCTGTGCAGTATTTATAGTCTGTGTATAATACACCTCTTAATCTCTTAATAAATTTGACCTTTAAACTACAAAAAAATAAAAATAAAAAGCCTAAAACTATACAAGTCTCTTTTTCTACTCTATTTCTAGGGACATTTCCTAATGAAGTAATATGAAATGTGGAAAAAACTTTTCGGCAGGGGGAAGGGAGGGATGACTAGGCGGAAGAGCACGGAGGATTTTTAGGGAAGGGAAAATACTCTGTGATATCATAACGGTGGATCCGTGTGCACAAACCCACAGACATGCACAGCACTAAGAGTGATTACTAATGTAAACTATGGATTCAGGGTCATTATGACCTATCTATCTATGCAGGTTCACCAATTGTAACAAATGCCTGATGGTGAGTGGTGTTGGTAACAAGGGAAGCTATGTATGTGTGGGGGACAGGAAGTACATGAGAAATGCTGTCCCTTCCTCTCAGTTTTGCTGTGAACCTAAAAATACTCATTTAAAAAATAAGTCATTTAGAAAAAAATTTAAGAATGGCATGCTTTAGCAAGAAAATTTGGGAACACAGCTAGCTGGTCAACAATAGCTAATGGGTTAAGCAAGTTATGGCACAATGGGTGGTCACAGAAAAAATATTAGGAAATACAGATGCTGTAGATCATTTTTTTTTAAAGCAAATGACATAGATAGGTGATACAATGTTTTATGAAAAAATACATGAACACAAAACGGTATTTGCAGCATGGCTTCCTCTCAGAGAAATGGACAGATATATAACACAAACACATAAACAGAACCTAAGAATAAGACATCAAAATATACCATGTTACTATTTATACAATGGAATCTTGCCCAGCCATTAAAAAAAATGAAATAATAATGCCATCTGCAGCAGCATGGACGGACCTAGAGAGTGTCATACTGGGTGAAGTCAGTCAGAGAGAAGAAGTATCCTATGACATCCCTTATAGGTGGAGTCTAAAAAGAACTGATACAAATGAACTTACAAACAGAAAGGTATAGAGGCAGCGAATGAATTGATGTTTGCTGCTACACATTGCTATATTTGAAATGGACAACCAACAAGAACCTACTGCAGAGCACATGGAACTCTGCCCAGTGTTATGTGGCAGCCTGGAGGGAAGGGAGTTTGGCGGGAGAATAGATACATGTATGTGTATATGGCTGAGTCCCTTTGCTGTCCACCTGAGACTATCACAGCATTGTTAATCGGCTATACAGCAATATAAAATGAAAAGCTTAAAAAGAAAGTGGTAATCTCAGTAGAGGGATTATGAACTTTATTCTTATTATATTCTTTATATAACTTCCAAATCTGTTAAACATGTATAGCTTATATAATCAGAAAGTAAGGTTTAAAAAATATATATATTATATATAATGGGCTTAAGAGTGACTCCTCCGAAGATAAACCCCAGAACCTCTGAATGCAACCCTATTTTGGAAAAGGGTCTCAGTTCAGTTCAGTTGCTCGGTCGTGTCCAACTCTTTGCGACCCCATGAATCGCAGCACACCAGGCCTCCCTGTCTATCACCAACTCCCGGAGTTTACTCAAACTCATGCTATACAGATGTAATTAAGGATCTCATGATAAAATTATCCTGGATTTAGGGTGGGTCCCAAATGACACGTGTCCTTATAAGACACAGAAGGGGAGGAAAAAAAGGGGGAGGCCATGTGAAGGCAGAGGCGGAGATCGGAATGATGCACCTATAAGCCAAGCACGGTCAGCAACTACCAGAAGCCAGGAGAGAAGCGTGAGGTGGAAACTCCCTCAGAGCCTCCGGAAGGAACCAACCCTGCCGACAGCTTTGCTTTAGATTTCTGGCCTCCAGGACTACACGAGAATAAAGGTTCCACTGTGCTAAACCACCAAGTTACAGTAATTTGTTACAGCGGCTGTAGAACACTTACACACCAGGTAAATCCCATTAACAAATACCAGAACATACATGAACTGTTTTACTTCTTTTGAACTAAATTATACACATAAATGGGCTTGTGTATAATGGTGTGTATGTATGTATGTGTGTGTGTGTGCATACAGGCATGCGTGTATATTCCACCTTAGTTTTCCTAGAGCAGATACTCCAAACACAAGAATCTTGGTCATGGCCTAGAAACATTATATAAGGACTTTAACAAACATTGTTCATCTCTAGAAATTTATGCTTCCATGAAGTGAAATATTTGCAGGAAAGATGACCAGTATTCATCAAAACATTCTGGCCCATCTTTGATACTTACTAATGCCTTTTTCTTTGGGAGCAATCTTCTCCATATCTTTTAGTTGAAATACATCTTTCTGTTTAAAAGAGTTAAAAAAAAAAGATGAAAAACATGTATTTATTTTCTACTATATATTCACCATAATTATGTTTATAAAATATTGTATTAGAAAACTACACCTGGAAATGAACAGTGTAATAGCATCAAGAATTTTAGAGCTAGAAGAAATTGTAATTATCTTGTTCAATACCTTCAACAGAACATAAAATGGACAGAGTTTCCATGAACATACAATCCCTTAAAGTAACTGGAGGGCAGAACATAACATCTTTCCAATGAAGTATAAAATCTAGTTATGATGAATCATTTGTTAACATGAGATAATTGGTTTCTCTGACACTTTGATTTACAGAAAACAAATAGTTCTTTGCTTAGTACATCACAGACTTAGCAGCTCTAACTAAAACAGACAGCTGTCAAGATTTGTTTACATTTAAGGTTTCATGGAAGAGCTACACCTAAATAAGAAAAACAGCCATTCATGGCTGCCTATCAATCATTAACCTATACATGCTACATGTCCATCACATGCAAAGCAAAACATTGTGGGGAAGATACACACATAGAATATTCAATCTTATGGCTGGAAAAACAAATCTATGCAGAATACTCCTTTCTTTCTGTAATAAGCTTTGGTTGAACTGGTCAAAAGAACTTGGATAACAGAAGTGAAACATTTGAAAAGACTGAAGTATTCAGTAATTAGAACTATTGTGATTATTGTTATGGAAATCTGCGATCCATTTCTCCCAACATAAACTTGAACCGGTAACTTCAACAGGATGGAAATTAGACATCATAAAAATTTAAAATTTGTGCTCATTTAAGGGCACTATAAGAAACTGAAAAGACTGGCGAGAAGAAAATATTCACAGAACATACCTGACAAAAGAGCAGTACCCCAGACACAACCCTCACAAAAAAAATGAACTGACAGATGGGTAAAGGAACGGACAGATGAGTTTATGTGATAAAGCAAGTAGAGTATAAAATGTTAATGGTGAAATCTAGGGTGGGCACATAGGTGTTCACTGTGAAATTCTCTCATCTTCAATAATAAAATGTTGGAAAAGGTAACTCCATCTCACTACACTTAAGATTTAGTAAATTCAGGAAAATACTAAGTCACTGGTCCTATTAATAGACTGTGAAACAAAATTTTGCACACCTGGGATCAACTATTAAAAGAAAATTCTGTAGTCTCAGAGAACATGCAATAAATTACTAACTTCAGGCCTTTTATGCATTAAAAAATCAATTAATCAAACTATTTGCAAATATCTTAGACTCTCTGGAAAAAGAACATGAATGCATTGAGACATCTGCCTATATGTGGTCATCAAGGAACAGCCCCAGACATACCAATTGCCTCAGTGGGGCTGCTGTGTAAATAAATAGGCTTGCAAAGAACTAGCCTCAGAACTGTGTGGTCATTTAAGAGAACGAAGAAAATGGCCTCAAGTAAATACTGGTTCTCCCCTACGTTAAAGAGAGATAATAAAGAAAAGAACACAACAGTTCTAACTTTCAAAATCAAAACTATGTATAAAGATACCATTGAAGACACACAGTTATAATACTAGATTAACTTTTAATTAAGCACTTATGACCTGGGCATCCCAATGTTTTATAGATTATTTCATTTAATCCTTATACCAACTCTGTGAAGTAGGTGCAAGTTACTATTAGCCTTTTGCTTCTTAGATCAAATAACTTGTTTAAAGTCACAAAGCTATTAGGTAAAACAGACTTCGGATGCCAGTTCTCTGTCTTTGAGCTGTACTGTTGCCATCTTCTTCCTAAGAGTAAGAATAACAGGCAAAGAATTCTTTTTCTATTATATTAGCAACTTCAAATAAATCTATGTATGTATTCATATGAGTCAATATGAATAGGAATATACAAACATATAATAGGAATAAATGTATGTATTCATATGAACAAGGAGATCAAACCAGTCATTCCTAAAGGAAATCAACCCTGAATCTGGAAGGACTTTTGCTGAAGCTGAAGCTCCAATACTCTGGCCACCTGATGGGAAGAGCTGACTCATTGGAAAAGACCGTGATGTTGGGAAAGACTGAGGGCAGGAGGAGAAGGGGATGACAGAGGATGAGATGGTTGGATGGCATCACCGACTCAATGGACATGAGTTCGAGCAAACTCAGGGAGATAGTGAAGGACAGGGAAGCCAGCCTGCTGCCGTTCATGAGGTCACAAAGAGATGGACACAATTTGCGACTAAACAACAACAACAATTCATATGAATGAAAATGTATAGGAATATATGAATTGAAATCAGTCAGTTAATACAATTAATTCTATCTTTACATTAAAAACTCACTAATTATTGAACTTCTTTAACCTGCTAATACTTGTTATAGTCACAGTATCTTAGTCATCAATGTCTTAATGTTATAGAAAGCAGAGTTGAAAAATGTTTAATCAGAAACAGCAACTTTGGTATTTGAGAAAATTAACAATATCATAAAGGACAAAATAATCTCCCCAGTCTTCCACTGCCTAGAAGGAATTAAATTTACTTTTCTGGCTCTGAGACCATAGGAAAAGTATTTCAACTCAGCAGAATAAATAATCATAATCCTCACCTACATCATTATTAAGATGAGGCTCTGTTCTGGATTGTCAATGACTTTTATTAAAAGTCATTGCTCGTAAGGAAGATTAGTAAGATTTCACTTAGCAAACAGTTTAAAAAAAAACTCACAATATTTGTTTTACTGAGAGTCTGCATAACCAAAATGAGAATATTATCATTATTTTAAATTTCATATTCTATTTTGCCATTTCCCCACCTACTTCTTATTTGTAAATAAGGAAAATAGCCAGTAGATTGGGCCAAACTAGACTCTGAAGATCCTGTCAAGACATAAAACATAGGAAATTAATATTTCTGTAGGTCGAAAGTTTGGATTTTAACCTGAAAATGAAAAAAGGCACCATATTGCAACATGGTGAAGAAGAGTCTCTGGAGCCAGGAGACAGGGTTTGAATCCTGGCTTTGTCACACAGGAGCAGAAACTTCAAACGTGTTTCCTGCTAGTGGCGGGCACAGACACCTGGAGTAAAGCAAGGAGGCCTAGGGGGCGTCACACCATGCGTTACACCAGCAGTTCTCAGCCTTCTGACACCAGGGATCAGCTTCACGGGAGACAATTACTACACAGATGGGGTTTAGGAGGTAATACATGCAAAGGAGAGCAACGGGGAGCAACGGGGAGCGGCGGCCGAGGCTTCAGAAGGTTCGCTTGCTTTACCTCCTGCTATGGCCCAGCTCCGGAGGTTGGGGACCCCTATGTTATACCATACACAGGCTAACAAATGGAAAGAAGCTTTATTCAGCACTGTCTTTATAATCAGATGATCCTCCCTGGGTTTTTATCCTAGTACTATCACTTCTTTATTTGAGATGTCTTTTTTTGAGATACACGGCTGGTATTTTAAGCTGTTATCTCAGAAGTCCAGGTCTATAGAATGAAGATAACAGTAGTGATTTCGGAGGGTTAAAAGTGATACAATCAGATACACCAGGTGCTTAGAACAGTGGTGTGTGCCTAGAAGAGCGCAGCAGATGTGAGCTGTTAGCATTACTTTTTTCAGGCAAAAGCGGACACAACTAAAGATAATCACGCCACAGTGGAAAACAGCATGGAGGTTCCTTAAAAAACTAAGAATAGAGCTACCATATGATTTAGCAATCCCACTCCTAGGCATACATCCAGAGAAAAACATGATCCGAAAGGATACATGTACCCCAATATTCATTACAGTATTGTTTATGATAGCCAAGAAGACATGGAAGCAATCTAAATGTCCACTGGCAGATGAATGGATAAAGAAGATGTAGTACATACATACAATGGAGTATTACTCAGCCATTAAAAAGAATGAAATAATGTCATTTGCAGCATCACAGTCAGACCTAGAGATAATCATACTAAATGAAATAAGTCTGACAAAGAAAGACAAATGTCATAAATATCATATGATACTGCTTATAGGGGGAATCTTAAAAAAAAAAAAAGATTCAAATGAACTTATTTACAAAACAGAAAGAGACTCACAGACTTAGGGAACAAACGTATGGTTACTGGCGGGAAGGGTGGAGAGGAGGGACAGACTGGAGTTTGGGACAGACATGTACACACCACTATATTTAAAGCAGATAACCAACAAGGAGCCACTATATAGCACAGGGAACTCTGCTCAAAATTCTGCAGTAACCTAAATGGGGAAAGAGTTTGAAAAAGAACAGATACTTGTATTAGTAGTGTTAGTCACTCAGTCATGTCTGACTCTTGGTGACTCCAAGAGTCTTGGACTCTACAGTCTTGGACTGTAGCTCGCCAGGCTCCTCTGTCCGTGGAGTTCTCCAGGCAAGAATACTGGAGTGGATTGCCATTCCCTTCTCCAGGGGATCTTCCTGACCCAGGGATTGAACCCAGGTCTCCTGCACTGCAGGCAGATTCTTTACTGTCTGAGCTATAGGGAAGCCCCAACATTACACGAAGATATCGTAAAAAAATAAAAACATAAACAAATGGCTAACCAGCTATGTGCATTTGAGGTGAATATTTATATATTAATGTCTGAGAAATACTGTTGAATTGTTTACCCCAGACCTAAAAAAATTTCAGTAAAGCTCATAAATGTATACATAAACACTTTTACACATAGACACTACCAAAATCACAAGAGAAATTTTTATTAATCTAACCTTAGATTTACTTTTAAAAAACCTACTATAATTATTTTACCTTTTACCCATTATAGGAATAAAGCACTATATATGCAAATAACGAGATGTGCTGCATCAGTAAGTCCTTGTAAAAGGACTGTCACTGGATCTACCACAAATGGTGGACCTCTGACATTATTCCCGTAGAAAAACATACCACATTCAAAAAATCCTACATTATAGTATCATTATTTGCATCTACCATAATTGTACCTACCATTACTTAACTGATTTTATGTGCAACATTAACTTACGCAAGTTTCCACAACAAGTCAGGGATAGGGTCAAGAACTCTAAATCTAAGTCAGGTACAATCCAAGAAGAAATCACTATGGTGAGCTTGATATTAAAAACAGAAGTTTTCCGGCAAGGACATGAAAAATGAAATAGTATGGCATCATATTTAAACTTTCAGAGCCTCAAGATAATATTCTATACTGGATACTACCCAGCAGTATTTGAAAACTTATAGATCATAATATTTTTCAATGACGTTACCAACAGAATGCTATCAAGTGAGGCAGAGTGTGTGCATATGTATTAATATGTACGTGTATGGCTGCTGCTGCTAAGCTGTCCGACTCTGAGACCACATGGACTGCAGCCCACCAGGCTCCTCCATCCATGGGATTTTCCAGGCAAGAGTACTGGAGTGGGGTGCCATTGCCTTCTCCAGTGTGTGAATGGAGGCGTCCTTATATACATATGCCGAAGCCATAACACAGATAAATGACCAACCGACTTGGAAATGAGAAGAACTGAGGGAAGCAGTCTGGTGGCTCATTCTACACTGCAGCAGACCCAACATGACGTCCATGTGCGCCTGTGTGCTCAGTCCTGTCCGACCTTTTATGACCCATGGACTGCAGCCCTCCAGGCTCCTCTGTCCATGGGATTTCCCAGGCAAGAATACTGGAGTGGGCTGCCATTTCCTCCTCCAGGGATCTTCCTGATCCAGGGATCGGACCCACGTCTCTTGCATTAGCAGGTGATTTCTTTACCACTGAGCCACCTGGGAAGCCCATCCTGTCCACACTGAGGAAATCTCAGGGTCACTGAAATATTAAATTATAAAAATGGTATGCTTTTTCTCTATTTTGTTCAATAATGTATCTAGAACTATGCCTGGAAATTAATAGATGCTTATTTGCTGAATGGATTAATTAATCCATGTTCCTCTGATTTTGATACGTGACCATGGAAAGGGGACAATAAGATAAGTCTCTCAGAGGCAGAAAAGCATCAGTGGCCTCCTTAAGGGAAGGCCTTTGCTGCCTTATTTATCTTTGTTACATTAGCATCACACGCAGGAAAGATGTACATGCCTAATATGCATTAGCAGAATTAAAATTAATTTAGTGGTATTAATATTCTGTGGAAAACTGAGAAAAATAGAAAAAGTGTTTGAAGCGCTCCTTCCTCATTTAAAGTATGCAGTCTTCTACTATGAGTTGCATTTAATCACTGAAGAAAAATAATATATAAGCTCTGAACTATCACCATGCTATATGGAGCTGCCCATAACTGGGTTAATAAAATTTAGGCATTAAATTATAAAATGTATGCTCTAAAGCATTTAGATATGAACGTAGTCAAGAGACTTAAGATAAGGCTTAGGTTACTTCGACATTTCAAAGTATATTCCATTTTTTATATGTGGATGATAGCTGTAAAACTCAAGGGTCTGCAGGTAGTGTCACAATTTTGGAGAAAGCTGTGTTCCTGACTTTGAAACTTTCTGAAGTGTAGAAGGGGTAATATGAGACACATACAGTGTATGGCAGAACACTTTCAACATACCACATATGAACATTTCTGCAGCAAAATATATAAATATTCAGATAAACATTTATACGTGACTGTCTTATGTTAGCTGTCTTATGTTAGTCAGGGTTAGGTTTGGCTAGCTTGTTAAAGCACTTTTTAGTTTTCAGGGCTTACTGGACTCAGTCTGCAGACAAGGGACTGTGGATTTATTTCATACTTGTTTACCCAGCCAGAAGCCTTGTAGCAAGTTTATTTGTAGCATATTTTCCCTCTGTCTCCCATACTCCAAGTCTTAATATTAAGTTAGTTTCTCTAAAACACGATCTACAAGTTTAAATAGGCTAGACCTATGATGTTAAAATTACTGAACTATTTGTACAGATTGTTATCAACAAAAGGGGGTAACAATTCATGGCAGTTATTTCTATGCTGTAGTTGTAGATTTACAAATCATGTTATAATTTTCTTTGCATCAATATCTGACAACTGAGGCACAACATACTTTGACATCACAAGATGACAAAAACATCTAGAAAGCACTGTTATCAGGAATTAGATATTAAAGTCATCATAAATTGTGAAAAAAAATGAATTATGTGTTTTAAAATCTAGGATTATATGGCAAAAGTTAACCCTTGAAACCATTCCCTCAACAAATCCTTGCCCAGGTCAATAGTATACCAGTGTTTAATGATGCCGGAGTCAAGACAGACAGGGCAGAATCTTAGCTCTATCATCTGCTAGCTCTAGGGCAAGTCAGCTAAACTTCTTATACCTCTGGATGCTATATCTATAAAATAGGGACAATATAAAGCAGTCTGTTACTTCATGAGGTAATTTTAAGGATTAAATGAGTTCATATGTGGAAAGTACTTAGAACAGTGTCTCCCCTGCATCTCGTTGGACTCTATTATACTGTTACCCTGTTTTGTCAACATCAAAACATTAGCATTACTTTTCTGCTTCCCTAAATAAGAATCTAAGCTCCTTTGTCCATCTACTTCACTGTTATGTCTACAGATTCTAGAAAAGTTTCCAACCTTGTTCTAAGTTCTTAATACATATTTTGGGGCTGTTATTACTATTAATAAATCTCATATCCAGATATGTCAATATACAGCAGCATAATTAATGTGAAAAAAAACAAGATGTGAGACCAAGCAGTAACACAAGGTTCTTCTGTCCACAACTTCTCTGATCATCTGCTTAGCAAACAAAATCCTTCCCGTTTTAAAGGTGCTGTGAAGCCTTTCCTGAGCCATTTGCATTGAGACTAGGGTGGCCTGCTCATGCTCCCACAGGATTGTGTACAGGAGTCCATTTAAGCTATTATCCTTTTGTACTGTAAGGGAGATTCTTGTATATGTATAAACAAATCACTCTGCTGTACCTGAAACTAACACAATACTGTCAGTCAACTACGTTCCAACATAGAGTTAAAAAAAAATTACGGTGCCAGAGGGTAGGGCAGTCTGGACAGAAAAGTGAAAGCTGCTCAGTGGTGTCTGACTCTTTGCAACCCCATGGACTGTAGAGTCCATGGAATTCTCCAGGCCAGAATACTGGAGTGGGTAGCTGCTCCCTTCTCCAGGGGATCTTCCAAACCCAGGGATGGAACCCAGGTCTCCTGCATTGCAGGCGGATTCTTTACCAGCTGAGCCACAAGGGAACACCAAGAATACTGGAGCGGGTAGCCTATCCCTTCTCCAGGGGGTCTTCTCGACCCAGGAATTGAACCCAGGTCTCCTACATTGCAGGTAGATTCTTTACCAGCTGAGCTATCAGGGAAGCCCCTGAATAGAAGAGACTCTACAAACACTGTGTAGGGTTCTTTCATGCTCCACAGCCCACAGAAGCCACAAATGTTTGTTGAATTTTACTCATTCTTCAGGAAATTGGTTGGTATTGATTTCTAGTGAAAAAGGTACAGTTAACACTGGATGACATATACTTAAAGAGAAAATGGCACAACGTACTAAAAATCTTAAGGGAAACAACTTACCGTCTCAAAAAATATTTCCATCATGCGGGTTCTCTTTTCCTCTGCACTTAGTCCTTTTTTCTTCGACTGAAGCACAAAAGTTAGGCATAAAAGTTAAAAAGTAAACTGCTTTAAAAACAAAAAACCAATGCTTTTTAAGACAACTTGTTTCAAAACATTACTAGAAATAATGCACGGTCTCGTCTGAGACAAGAGGGTTAATAAATCTCATACCCAGGCCTTGTGGTAGGTGCTGCCATTATAATAACTGTGGTTGAGACAGTCTGGCATTTTGTAGAAATTCAATATGTATCAAATGATCAATAAATCACTGTATCTACCTTCAAAAGAGTTAATCTCTCAAAGAAAAACGACATAAAATGCTTCTCATTGATGAACCGGTACATGCATAAATTGCTACCCAGGACAGAATGAATTAGTTCTACCCAGGAAAGAGAGAAAGAAGGGTTAGCTAGGAAGGCAAGAGATGAGTCGGATTTTAGCAAGTTGAGAAACAGTGAGGAGGGTATCCTGGACAGACCACACATAGGCACAGGGTGATGGAAGTTCATGGACTGCTCCAGAGAGACAAACACTTAGGGGCAATTATTAAATGAATGAGGGTGTACAGGGTGTGGCAGATGAGATGAGAGAAGTTGTCTGGGGCCAGATTACGGCAGGCTGACTGTCCAGTTAGAGAGTAGACTTTACTCCAGGCAACTCAGGAGCAACAGGGCAATTTCTAAAGCAGGGAGTCAGAGTAACGTAGCATGTGGAGGGCAGGCTGGAGGAAGGACAACATATGCAAGTAGAAAATGAAAGCCTACTTCAGGTGATTATTATCCTATAGCTACCCTTTAGCCAATCTGAAGTTAAGATAATTAAGAGTAATTGAAATGTACTGCTAATAATAAATTTTACTCTATATTTTATAGAGTATATACCTAAAGTCTGATTTTTTAAAAAACCAAATTCCCTCAAAGCAAGTACTTACAGAAAATAACAAAGACAAGGAGAACCATAATCCCTAGTGCTCTCATGGAAGATTCCACATCAATGTTTTTGAAGTAATCTGCATCTTTCTCAAAAATTGCATGGGATTATAGGGGAATATGGGCTTCCCAGGTGGTGCTAGTGGTAAAGAACCCACCTGCCAATGTGGGAGATGTAAGAGGTGCAGGTTTGATGTCTGGGTCAGGAAGATTCCCTGGAGGAGGGCATGGCAACCCACTCCAGCATTCTTGCCTGGAGAATCCCATGGACAGAGGAGCCTGGTGGGCTACAGTCCATGGGGTTGCAAAGAGTCAAGAAACGACTGGAGCGACTTAGCATGCATGCACACACGCATAGGGGTATAAAAACTGTTTAGCAAGAACTTTAAAATACACCACTTAAAAAGCAGACATAAATAAATCAATAGTAATAAACCTACCCAATCAAAACCTGCATCAGAAGTGAAAGGCAACACTAGACAGGGAAAGGAATTTGGAATTGCCGTTCTGAATGCATTCCAGAATATATGGCCTAGAAATGCAGGCACTCATTTTCACAGCAAATTATCCAGTGTTCCTTGATGATTGTATAGGTAAAATAAGTAGCTTCAAAGTTAATATTTTTCTCTTTTTCCTCTGTCCATTCTCAAATACTGCAGTTCCCCAGGTTCTTTCTCTATTGATCCCCTCATCTCCTCACATCCTTTCTTTGATCTTACCTGTTTTCATGTAAGACCTCAAATCTTTATATTTCTGGGCTAGATGGGGGCCTGAACTCCAATCACATTTAATTACCTGCCTGCTGAACAGACTCAAACTTGGGTGGTCTAAACTGACGTCTTCCTCTCCCACACTTCCTCCCCAAACCTGCTCTTCTGGATCTTCAGTAGTCAGATGCCACTTGTTACCCAAGCCAGAGACCTGGCAGTCACCCTAGGTTCCTACATCTCTATTTCACATCCAACCAGTTACCAAATCCTGCCAATCTCTGTGCTTAGCTGTTTCTCAAATCTATCCTGTCTGCTTCACCCCTAATGCCTCCACCTAAGCTCAGGCCTACTTTAGATCTGCAGTCTGCTAACCACACTCTGTCCCATCCTCTAAGGCCACACTCCATGCTGCCAAAAAGCAAATCTAACTAACGATGCCTCTCCCTTGCTTAAAACTTTCCAGTGGCTCCCAACCACCCAGGAGTATCTAGTCACCTAGAGTGACAGACAAGGCTCTCTACCATCAGATCCCAACCTACCTCTCACAGCTCCACTCCCCACCTCACATTTACCATAACATGAAGAGCTAAGCAAGTGAAGCTATAATATAAAAACCCCTGTAGTTCTCCACTTGCAGCATGCTCTTTCCCATTTCTGGGCCTTTTTTTTGGTCCCATGCCACAAGGCGTAGCTTGTGTGACCCAGGATTGAACCTAGGCGCTCTGAAGTGAAAGTACAGAGTCCCAGCCACTGGACCACCAGGGAATTTCCTCTGTGCCTTTTACAAAATGCTGTTCTACCTAAAACACTTTCCTCTCATGCAAATCAAAACCACAGTGAGATACTCACCACACCTGTCAGAACGGCCATTATCAAAACGGCCGCAAATAACAAACGCTGGTGAGGACGTGGGGAAAAGGGAACCCTCGAATACTTTGGTGGGAATGTATATTGCTGCAAAAACTGTGGAAAACAGTATGGAGCTTTCTCAAAAAACTAAAAATATAATCCAGCAATTCCACTCCTGTGTGTATATATCCCATAGAAGCACAAATTCAAAAGGATACAAGCACCCCAATGTTCATCTTGGCATTATTTACATTTGCCAAGATATGGAAGTAACCTGTGTCCATCAAAGATGAATGGATAAAGATGTGGTACACACACACACACAGATTCTTATGACTCGATCATGAAAAAGCAGCAACATGGACGGACTTGGAAGGCTAAGTGAAATAAGCCAGAGAAAGACAAACAATGTATGATAACACTTAAATGTGGAATCTAGAAAATACAACAAACTAGTCAACAAAACAAAAAAGCAGCAGACTCCCAGATAGAGAACAAACCAGCAGTCACCAGCGGGGAGGAGGAGGGGCAGGCATACAGGGGTAGGGGAAAGGGGGTATTATGGGATCATATTGTGCCCAAAGATTGAGAAAACGGTTTTTCTCAGCCTAGAATCTAGAGGTTAAGTTAGGGGCACTGTGGGGCCCTTAGGGCTTCAATCCGTGGCTGCATCACTGGAAAACAGATCTAACGCTTTAGAAAAGGCTCTTAACATGTTAGTATTATAAATTGCTCCTTGAGAGACCCTGGACTCCACAAGAATTTGCCTCGCAGAGGTAGGCAATGGGGAGAACCTAGTGTCCTGAGGGCATGCAGTTTTAAGAAAGCTCTTATCACTCAGCTCAGCAGCTTATGAAAGTGACTCAAGAAACATGGATGAGCTCCCCAGGTGGCCCTAGTGGGAAAGATCCTGGCTGCCAATGCAGGAGACACAGGACACACGGCTTTGATCCCTGGGTCGGGAAATCCCCCGGAGAAGGGAATGGCAAACCACTCCAGTATTCTTGCCTGGAGAATCCCAAGGACAGAGGAGACTGGTGGGCTACGACACACGGGGTCACAAAGAGTCAGACACAACTGAAGCGGCTTAGCATGCACACATGTTATCATTGGTTAACACTGGTCTCGGGCTAATTTATTCATCACTCTCCTTAACCACTACAAAGAATGCTTATTTCTAATCATGGTAGGAGAGTATCATGGCCAGAGTTAAAATAACTAATGTAAAAGGATGCCATATTACTTCATATTTAGAAATTTCTCCAAAAAAATCAACAAGGGCTCAAGTAAAATTTAAGATTAAAGAAAATCTCCTAATAGTATAAGTTAGAGATTCACTCAACACTTGACTTTAGGAAAATGAAAGGAATCTTCTCCTATTATAAGTTAAAAAAATCTTAAAGTCAGGAATTCCCTGGAGGGCCAGTGATTTGGGACTACAGGAGGCAGTGTTTCGATCCCGTGTCAGGGAATTAAGATCCTACATGCTGTGCAGTCAAAACAAAAAAACAAAACAAAAAAACACCTAAAGTCAGCTCTGTTGATCACTAGTAAAATTTTGAAAAATTAAAATAGATGATAGCTGCTGCCTTCAGAAGTGGCAGACCCCACCAAGTATCTCCAATTTCAAAAACATGCTTGGACTTATAACAATTGTCTACCCAGCAAGCATAACCATGTTGAAGCAAACAGCTATTAATTAACAATCAGGAAAGAGAAGAACGGTTATCTTTGTATAACACTAAACTTATTTCTTAATAATACATGAAAAGTGGGAACTATGTCTCTTACAAAAAATTTTGTTTCATGTTTCTCCATTACCAGAGGTGAACATCAGAGAAGAGTTAAAGGCACATTAAACCATTTACTATTAGAAGGTGATGCAGGTGTAGAGGTGGTCGGTGAAAGACAAAAACAAAAAAAGCTAACACAGTAGTCAGTTGTATCTGGCTAGTAACTATAAACAGAAATATATGAGGGCGCACTGGTACCAGATTTAAGTGTGCTTGTTTGGTTTCCTACATCATTTTATGCCCAGGTGGCTGGGCTGTTAGTCTAACCACAAAGAAGCCGTTATCAGTTATGATTACATCTGGACAACTACCTTCAAATAAACACTGAACAACCTAGATCCCCAACCACCACTAGCTTGGCAAAATAAATAACGGCCACTTAACTGAAATACGATATTAAAATCTGTGATCCATTTCATTAGACGTTGATTCTCTGCCAAGAGACGTGGGGGGCAGAGAGAGAAGAAACTCTGAAGGTTTATGAAAATGATTTAAACTCGCAAAAACAAAGAGATGGTTTGGAATCTAACCAAGACTGAACTCACTGGGCCACACAAGACCACGTCTGACCAAGACAGTGCAGTTTCACGAGCGCGCTCAGTCGGGTCAGACTCGGTCACCCCGCGGAATGCAGACCGCCAGGCCCCTCTGTCCATGGAATTCTCCAGGCAAACACCGGAGTGGGGTGCCATTCTCTTCTCTGGGGGTGGGGCGGGGGTGGTGGGATGTCTTTCCCACCCAGGTCTCCCGCGTTGTGGGTGGATTCTTCAGTCTGAGCGACCGGGGAAGCCCGGGTGCTTGCCTGATACAGCAACTTTGATAATGAGTCCTGCCCTTCAGTAAAAAAAGGTGCATTTTCACAGAAATCCTCTAACTGGCATAAATTGGAGATTCTTTCGGTCACTTTAGAAACTGTGAGGAATTCTGAAACGTGCTCTACATGCTACAATGCACAAAACCATCAATCGCCAGAGATCAAGCGAAGCCCTCGGGCCCTCAATGTCCCTTCCCCCACGGTTCGCAGGCGGGGGCGGCGCCTTCTGGTGGCCGGAGGCGGGGAGCCTGGGCCCGGCTTCTGAAGCGACTCTTGGCCTTGTTAGACTGCTGAGCTTGTGAGACACCCGGGGCACGTTCTCGAACGCTCCGCATTTAATCTAACCGGCCCGGGAGGGCGCGAGGGGCATAAAGCGGGGGTCCCGGCGCTGCATGCCTGCTTTGGGCTGGGGCAGCGGCAGCCGGAAAACGCGGGGCAGACGCGGCGACTGACCCGGCGGGGAGGCCGGCCACCGCAGCCCGCCAGGGGCCCAGGGCCAGGCCGGGGTCCCACACGGCCGGAGGGTTAAGCGGCCGGACCGCGGGGAGGAAGGGGGCCGGGAAACGCGGCCCAGGCTCTTACCATGGCGCCGGCGGCTCGTCTTCCGGTGGCGGCGCCGGCACGCGGCGAGGGGCGGGGCCGGCTCGGGCGGGTTTGATTTTGGCGCCGACACCGCTCCGCGGGCGGAGCAGCGAGGGGAGGGGCAGAAAGACCAGCCCTCGCTCCTGCGGCGCGCAGCGACCCCTGGCGGCGGCGGCGAGCTGCCGGTCGGTGGGCGGGGCCTACTCTGGGGCGGGGCCTGCTTGGTCCCGCCCGTCCGCGCCCTAGAGGCTGGCCAACAAGCTCTCGCAGCTGCTTCCGTCTTTTCCGTCCTTGGTGCTGACTGTAACCCCCCACTTTTTTTTTCCGAGGAAGTCTTGAGCCCTCGCCTTTGACGTCATTCTTCACTCCGCGGAAACCGGCCCAAGTTTGCCTCAAAAAACTGATGCCTTTTGGCCGCTGGGCAGGAAATACTGCCTTCGTCCATCCGGATTTGCCTGGTCTCGGGCGGATTTTCTTTCCTCTTTTAATTTTATGCCCCAGTTTTTACGTAACCGCTATTCACTGCTTTTCCAGATTTTAAAAATGCCCTTGTTTATATGTTTGCCTTTCTTTTAGGGTTTTTTTTAAATAGAAGAGAATGAATTTCAAATCAAAACAGTCAAAAATATGCTACCTCATTACTTGACAAGGTGCTAGAAAATTAACTCAGATTTTTCAGTTATTCTGAAAATTGTGTTATCTTGAACCATTTTAAACTATAATGATTTCACTAGAAAGGAATGTTACTAAAATAGGAATTTGCATTGTAATAGGGAAGAACCTTTGAATCTTATAAATTGATAACTAAAGGGATGTTGCCTATAAGCTTAACTAGGTATAATGGCTCATCTCTGGGAACCTTGCTTCCCAGGTAATGAGCAGTAAACTAAAATACCAATGTTAAGCTCACAGGAAACCTCCTGACCAGACCCACCTGTGAATGACTGCAAGAGGGAAGAAATTAACACACCCCTGTGACTCTGCTTGCAGTGCAGGAGACCCAGGTTGGATCCCTGGGTCAGGCATAGCCCCTGGAGAAGGGAATGAATGGCATCCCATCCAGGATTCTTGCCTGGAGAAGTCCATGGACAGAGGAGCCTGGTGAACTACAGTTCATAGGGTCGCAAAGAGTCGGACATGACTGAGACAGTTTCGAATTTTCCAGAGGCTGATGGGAACCAGGAAGTGTTTGACTTTACTCCCTCTCCTTTTAGTATAAAAGGAACCTGCATTCTAACTCAGGCACCATTGGTCTTTGGGGCACAAGCCCACCATCTTTTTGGTTTGCTGGCTTTTTGAATAAAGCCATTTTATTGAATACAGCCAATTTCTCACCCCAATACATTGTCTCTTGATTACTGCCGTGTTGTGCAGGGAGCAGTATGAGCTTAGACTCAGTAACAGCATCTCCTGTTGCTTCTGACAGAAGCAGGACAAGGATATATTGAATTACTTAGAGTTCCATTAATTTGGTTTTTCCAGAGTTCAGTATAATTCTCTTGATGGTACATAAGATGATTTTAAAATAATAAAAGGCTATCCATTTAGTGTTTTAACATTAGAACTAGAAAATTTATAATTAATGCACCATACCCTAGATTTTTCAAGGGACCTCCTAGGTGGTACAGTGATAAAGAATCCACCCGCCAATGCAGGAGACACAAGAGATGCAGTTTCAATCCCTGGGAGGAGAAGATCCCCTGGAGGAGGAAATGGCAACCCACTCCAGTATTCTTGCCTGGAAAATCCCATGGACAGAGGAGCCTGGTGGGCTACAGTCCACGGGGTTGCAAAGAGTTGGACACGCTGAGCACACATGCATGCACAATGACCCTAGATCTCTCATGCGTTGCTCAAGATACAGCTGAAATAAGTATGTCAGTAAAAAATTAAAGTGATATTTAAGACAAATATTAAGCAATTAAACTGGTGTTTATATAAAGTTGTCAGAATAAAGGTGGCATTTGTGGGAAGCTTTATCTTATTAAAAAGCAGAGACATTACTTTGCCAAAAAAGGTCCGTCTAGTCAAGGCTATGGTTTTTCCAGTAGTCATGTATGGATGTGAGAGTTGGACTATAAAGAAAGCTGAACACCAAAGAATTGAAGCTTTTGAACTGTGATGTTGGAGAAGACTCTTGAGAGTCCCTTGGACTGCAAGGAGACCCAACCAGTCCATCCTAAAGGAAATCAGTCCTGAATATTCATTGGAAGGATTGATGTTGAAGCTGAAACTCCAATACTTTGGCCACCTGATGGGAAGAGCTGACTCATTTGAAAAGACCCTGATGCTGGGAAAGATTGAAGGTGGGAGGAGAAGGGGATAGCGGATGAGACAGTTGGATGGCATCACCGACTCAACAGGCATGAGTTAGAGTAAACTCCGGGAGTTGGTGATGGACAGGGAGGCCTGGCGTGCTGCAGTCCATGGGATCACAAAGAGTCGGACATGACTGAGTGACTGACCTGAACTGAACTTACCTGATCTGTTCTCAGACTGCCATACCTTCTGCTCCATCAAGAACAGCCTTTCTTGGGAATTCCTTTTTGGTCTAGTAAGGTTAGGACTCAGTGCTTTCACTGCCATGGCCTGGGTTCAATCCCTGGTCAGGGAACTAAGATCCCACAAGCCATTCCCATCCTTCCATCCTTTAAATGCTCAGGTAGGCCTCTGAGTCTTTTTCTCTCTGTTTCCTCACACCTCCCCACAACAAGATAGGATCTCTGTACAGTTTTATCACAGCACCCTGATCCACTTTGTGATTATTTACTTGGACAGCTTCCCTCTAATATCAGACTCCTTTCTGTGGCAAAAACTGAGCCAACCATTGGGTATCACCAAGGCTTAGTAAAGTGCCTGACACATGATGGACACTCAACAAATGTATGTTAAATAAATTACCAGGTTTCTAAGAACATTACCTAGTCATTGGCTTAGGGATAACTAGATATGGTTTTCAGGTGAAAAAACATAGGATATTTGGAAAAATTTATATATTTGCATCAAGTAGTGCTTTCCCATTTACTATTTTCACCAACAGAATTCCAAAACTATCTGATAGACCATTCAGATGCCTTGAGATGCTCTAAGTTTTGCAATATTATGGAGCAGGCAGATGTAGTATGTAAGTTAAGTATGAAAGCAAATACGTATTTGTAGCATCATGAATTTGGATCAAGTATCCACCACCTAGCTTTTGTTATAATACTCAAATGGCATTGGTTTATTAAACAGATTGGTGTTTTACAAAATCCTTAAACACACATTAATTTTAAAAAATTTGAATATCTGCTGCCTGCGGAGTATGTGAGGATGAACTAGACAGGCCACACCTTTCAGTGCGGCCTTTATATTCCAGTCAGTGCTGCTCTTCCATCTGGGTGACTGCTGCTTGCCCTAGACCTTACTCTGTAGAGGGGCATGTTGGCCCCACTCCAGCCACATCACGCCCCACGGCCAAGGACTGTGCAGGCCCAAAGGGACATGCCCATCTATTACCCACAACCTTTCTTCTAGACCAGGAACCTGATGGTGATTTAGACACTAAGTCATGTCCGACTCTTGTGACCCCATGGACTGTAGCCTACCAGGCTCCTCTGTCGGTGGAATTTCCCAGGCAAGAACACTGGAGTGGGTTGGCATTTCCTTCTCCAGGGGATCTTCCCAACCCAGGTATTGAACCCAGGTCTCTTGCATTGCAGGCAGATTCTTTACCGACTGAACTACCAGGGAATCCCTATAGGAATTTGGGGAACCCAGTGTTCCTTGCCTGTCTTAGTTTGAGTTCCTGGAAGAACAGAGACTGAGGCAGAGATGTGCTGAAATAGGCACACCTCTTTATTATGCTTCCCTTTCTTGCACTTAGCAGACATTGTGTATTGTACACATTGAAGGTTTGTGTCAACTCTGTCGAGCAAGTCTGTTAGCACCATTTCCCCAACAGCATTTGGTCATTTTGTGTCTCTATTGCACATTTTGGTAATTCTTCCAATATTTCAAACTTTTTAATCATTATTATATGTTATGGTGACCTGTAATCATTGATGCTACTACTACTGTTAATTGTTTTGGGACACTATGAACCATGCCCATATAAGACGGAGGACTTAATTGATATATGTTGTATGTGTTCTGACTGCTCCACCAACCAACCGGCCATTTCCCCATCTTTCTGTCTCCCCTTAGGGCTCCCTATTCCCTCAGACAAAACAATATTGAAGCTAGGCCAGTTACTAACCTTAAAATGGCTTCTAAGTGTTCAAGTGAAAGGAAGAGTCACACATCTCTCACTTTAAATCAAAAGCTAGAAATGATTAAGCTTAGTGAGGAAGGCATGTCAAGAGCAGACAGGTTGAAACTAAGCTCTCCTTCACCAAACAGCCAAGTCATGGGTGCAAAGGAAAATTTCTTGAAGGAAATGAAAAGTGCTGCTCCAGTGAACACATGAATGATGAGGAAGTGGAACAGCCTTATTGCTGATGTGGAGAAAGTCTGAGGGATCCGGAGAGACAACCAAAGCAGCCACCTTCCCTTAAGCCAAAGCCTAGTCTATGGCAAGGTTGTAAACCTCTTCAATTCCCTGAAGGCTGAGAGCGCTGAGGAAGCTGCAGGAGAAAAGGTTGAAGCTAGCAGAGGTTGATTCGTGAGGTTCAAGGAAAGAAGCTGTCTCCTAACACCACAGTGCAAGGTGAAGCAGGCAGTCCTGATGTAGAAGCTTCAGCCAGTTATCCAGAAGATCAAGCTAAAGTGGCTCCACTAAACAAATAGATATTTAGTGTAGAGAAAACAGCCTTTTATTAGAAGATTTCACGTAGGACTTTCATAGCTAGAGAAGTCAATGCCTGGCTTCAAAGGACAGGCCGACACTATTAGAGGCTAATGTAGCTGGCAACTTTAAGTCAAAGCCAAGGCTTACCCACCATTCTGAAAATTCTAGGGCCCTGAAGAATCATGCTCGATCTGCTCTGCTTCTGCTCTATAAATGTAAGAACAAAGCCTGGATAACAGCACATCTGTTTGCAACATGGTTTACTGATTATTTTAACCCCACTGTTGACACCTACTGCTCAGAAAAAATATTTCAAGATATTACAGCTCATTGACAATGTACCTGGTCACCCAAAAACTCTGATGGAGAAGTACAATGAGTTTAATGTTTTTATGCCTGCTAACACAACATCCATTCTGTAGTCCATGGATCAGAGAGTAGTTTCTATACTATTTTTTAAAGCATTATTAAGAAAGACATTTTGTAAGGCTATAGTTGCCATAGGTAGTGATTTCTGTGGTGTATCTGGGCAAAGTCAATTGAAAGCCTTCTGGAAAGGATTCACCATTCTAGATGCCACTAAGAGCATGTGTGGTTTATGGGAAGAGGTTAAAATATCAATAAGAGGAGTTTGAGAAAAGTTGATTTCAACTCTCTTGTATTACTCTGAGGGGTTTAAGCCTTCAGTGGAGGAAGGAACTGCAAATGTATTGGAAACAGCAAGAGAGCTAGAATTCAAAGTGGAGCCTGAAGATGTGACGGAATTGCTGCAGTCTCATGATAAAACTTGAATGAATGAGGAGTTGCTTCTTATGGATGAGTAAAAAGACTAGTTTCTTGAGATGGAATCTAGTCCTGGTGAAGATGCTGTGCAGACAGAGCATTTAGAACATTACATAAACTTTGTTGATCTAGCAGTGGCAGAGTTTGAGAGGACTGGCTCCGATTTTGAAAGGAGTTTTCTGTGAGTAAAATGCTATCAAACAGCACCACATGCCACAGAGAAATCATTCATGACAGAGTCAATCAATGCAGCAGACTTCGCTGTCTTATTTCAAGAAACTGCCACCGCCACCCCAACCTTCAGTGACTACCACCCTGATCAGTCAGCAGCCACCACCCTGGAGGTAAGATCTTCCACCAGCAACAAGATTACAACTCCTTGACGGCTCAGGTGATGGCTAGCATTTTTTCTAAAAAATTTATTGAAATATTTTTTAGTGGTATTTTAAAATTATGGTATGTATATTGTTTTTTAAGACATAATTCTACTTCACACTTAATAGGCTACAGGGTAGTGTAAACATAACTTCTTTCAGCACTGGAAAACCAAAAATGTGACTTTATGATTCATTTGGGAGTGAGGAAGCAGTGAAGATGAGACAGGAGAGGAAAGGTGTATATATTTCCACTAAAGGTACGTACATTTCTCTGGCATTTAAAAATCTTTACAATCTTTTTTTTTTTTGGCCCAAGAGAATGGAAGTTTGTGGACGTCTCAGGTGAACACAGGGGAGACAGCTTGTCCCCACCCAACATGTGAAAACTTGGACTTTCTATTATGGTTATTGACACTTCTTTTATGGCACCTACCTTAATTTGTTCTGTATATAGGTATTAACACTCTTTGAACCTTTCCATCTGGGACATAAACTCCTTGAAAACAGGGACAGTAACTCTCTCTGGTAACCGTGCCTCATCTCTCATCATTTCTTCTCGAGCACTGTCTAGCCTCACGATACTGAACTATCAGTTCTCCCCTGCAGAGCTTGCTCTCTTGCCCTCTTTTAGCAAGCCTGGGTTGGCGGTCCCCCCAGCACCTCTCTGCCTTCCCCCCGGGTGAGTTAATAGCTGCTAGCATCCTTGGCCCCTCTCAACAGCCCATCATCCTCTGTTCTCAGGGGGGTGACGACTGGGCACATGGGGCAAATCTGAGTCGTGGTGGGAGCCTCAGGGGTGTGTGAATGTCCTCACTCCCCTGGTGAATATCCCTCTGCCCCAGGGACTGTGATATTACGTAGCAAATAAACACCACCACAGGCTGAGAGAGACACCACAAAAAGAAGGGAAAAGTCTTTCCATTCTTCTGAATGAGGGGTCCTGCATTTTCATTTTGTACCAGGCATAGTAGATTATGTAGCCAGCCCTGTACATATTCATTTAAGTCTCATTCCAGTAGCATAAAGCTCCATGGGAACTGGGACCTTTTATTTTGGTTTACTGCTATTCCCTAGTAGCTAGAATGGGACCCTAGACTCAGTAAATATTTTCTAATGAAGGTATATAAAAGCAGTTCATAGTGTTGTAATTACCTGGTCTAGTTCAACAACCACACTGTCAGCTCTTAGAGACTACAGGTCTTATTATTTGTCCTAACAGCCCTTACACATAGCCCAAAGTCTAGTGCGCAGGCGTTTGTTCAAAGACCATGGCAGCAAAAGAGAGGCAGGAAGCTGGCTGAGGACAGACTGTCATTTGCCCTCCTGTCTCTTATCCTAGGCAGTAACAAACTGCACCTCTAACTGAACCTTTTGTCTGCTCTGGAAAGTGCTGTCTTTGGCTTTACATGAACCAAGTTCCTAAAAAGCAATCTGAGATATATGAAAACCTGGGCAAGTGCCTCACCCTCAATCTGACTCCATAAAACCTCCAAAGAGGCCACAACAGCAACTACTACTTGGTTAAATGGGAAGAGTAAGTGAAAAACAGAATTAGGTGTCAGTAAAACTAATATTCACAATTACTAGTTAGCAGTGTAACCTTTGGTCCTGTTTCTCATTTTTGTTTTTTTTTTCTTCCATTTTTGTTGTTTCGTCTCTCCTTCCCAGACTAATTCAGGTCATCTCTTTCAGACTTTTCGTTTTTTTTTTTTTTTTCTTTTTTATTTCTTTGTTTTTTTTTTTTTGTTTTTCTTTCAGACTTTTCATCTGTTATGGAAATTTAACCCTCCAAGAAGTAAAACAAAGAAATTTTTGTAGTGTTCCTCTATTTTTAACAAAGGCTACTCTAATCGTAATAACTTTTAGTGTTCATCTCATCACACAAAATATAAATCATGGACTTAATGAAAAACCAAAAAGCCTATAAATAAATCAGGAAAAATGCTGTATGCATATGTTTAAACCAATGACTTGTTTACAATCAATGAAGAAAGACAAGAGTCCTTTATAAGAGAACAAATGAATAAGCATGAAGTTCACACACTACTCAAGACTGAGGGCTTACCTATCCTTAGGCCTTGTGGGGCGTCGAAGGTCAGATGGGAGGGAGTTTCCAAGATGGGGCAGAAAGACCTCGGGTTTACCTCCTCTCAAGGGCGCACCAAGATCACAGCTCTGTAAGCACCAACCACTATTGCTGAAAAGACCGAAACCCACCAGAAAAGATCCTCTACAACTACAGAAATAAAGAAGGGACTAGGAAGGAACTGTGAGCCAGGTAAGAGGTGCAGACCTGCGGTACAGTCAAGACTCCTACCCCGGGCTGGGTGGCCTCCACACAAGAGAATGATGGTTGCAGAGGCTCTCTCAAAGGTCCAAGCCCTAGCTGACAACCCCTCATTATTTGGCCTTGAAGGCCAGTAGGGCTTTTGGGAGACCCAAAGGACTGAGGGAAATAGAGATTCCACTCTTAAAGGGTACACACAAAATCTCACATGCTTCAGGTCCCACAGAAGAAGGTTAGACCCACCTGCTAATCTTGGAGAGTCTCTTGCTCCAGCAGGAGGCAGCTGGAGCTCACTCTGGACTCACAGACACTGGTGGCAGCCCTTTGGAAAACTTATTCTACCACAAAGACACTGAAGCTGGCAAGCACCATTTTGGAGGCCTTCTTCAGCCTATTAGCCTCAAGACCCGTTACGCAAGTGCTCACCAGCCTGGAGGCACCCGTACTGGGACACGAAAGGTGAAGCAACTAACTGGGCAGGGACACAGCCCCATCCAACAGCAGAGGGGCAGCCCTAGAGTCCCTGAGCCCACAGCCATCCCTGGACATGGCCTTGCCCACCAGAGGCTGAAGACCCAGCATCACATACCAGTACACAGACATTAGACCTGGAACCCCCAGGGCCCTGCAGCCAGAGAATCCTAGGACCAAGCTCTGCCCACGAGCAGGCAGATACCAGTCCCACAGTCTGCTGGGCCCTGGATCCACCCATCACTAAGCCTGCTCCAGACTTCAGACCAGCCTCACCCACCACAGGGGCAACATCAGCCCTGGGACAATGGCAGTCCTGCAGCCTGCCATGACAGGACCCAGTCAACATGTCAGCACCAGACCTGGGCCTTGCCTACCAGCAGGCCAACACTAACTCTGGAACACCCCAGACCCCATAGTCAGTTGTGGCAAGAACTGGCTCCACCTACCAGTTATGTAACACCAGCTCTGGGACCCGTGAGTCCTGCAGCCAGACCCCAGGACCAAGCTCACTCACAGAGCATTACCATTACCAAAATGAATCAGTTAAAAAACAAAACCCCAAAAACCCCCAAACCTCCCAACAACCAAAAGTCCAGGACCAGACGGCTTTAGAGGTGAATTCTATCAAACCTTTAGAGAATGTTCTGAAATTATTCCAAAAAAATTGCAGAGGAAGAAAAGCTTTCTGAACTCATGCTACAAGGCCAGCAGCATCCTGATACCAAAACCAGACAAAGATTTCACAAAACAAGAAAATTACAGGCCAATCCCGTTACCCCAGTATTCTTGCCTGGAGAATTCCATGGACAGAGGAGCCTGGTGGGCTACAGTCCATGGGTTTGCAATGAGTCAGACATGACTGAACCAACTTCGCATGTATGCATCACTGAGGAACACAGATGCAAAAATTCTCAACAAAGTATTAGCAAGCTGAATTTAACCATACATTGAAAGAACCATACACCATGATCAAGTGGGATTTATCCCAAGCATGCAAGGATGGTTCAACATCCACAAATCAAGAACAGAAATTATATAATGATCTCAACACGTGCAGACAGCTTTTGACAAAAATCAACATCAATTTATAATAAAAACTCTCAACAAAATGGGTATAGAGGGGCTATACCTCAACATATCAAAGACCATATGTGTTAAGTCCACAGCTAACATTATACTTAATATACTCAATAGTGAAAAGCTGAAAGCATTTCCTGAAAGATCAGGGGAAAAAAAAAAAAGGATGACTGCTCTGATCACTTTTATTCAACATAGTAGCCACAGCAGTCAGACCAGAAAAAGGAATAAAAGGAATCCAAACTGGAAAGAAGTAATTAAAATCATCACTGTTTGCAGATGACATGATGCCAGAACACAGAAAATCTTCAAGATGCCACAACAAAAGTACCAGCACTAACAACTTAGTTTAGTAAAGCTGCAGGGCACAAACCTAACACACAGAAACCTGCTGCCTTTCTAGATACCAACAAACTATCAGAAAGGGACTTGAGAAAACATTCCCATTAACTAAGCCTTGTCTCACTAGTGTGAACAGTTTGATTAAGGTATTGATATCTTCCACGTGTTCTAGAACGGATCTTCACTTTCCTTCACTAAGAGAGAGAACAGTGGGTTAAATAAATGAACGTTCAGCCTGGAAATGGAGAAAACAAGCTTTATTATAACGATTTGAGATTTTGTGCATGGTAAAGATATACACATGAATCTTGTTTCTCCTATGTTTCAAGACAGAATTAATTTAAAGATTTATTGTAGACTAAAGCATCCAAAATACTGTGGTACGTGTGTAGCTACGAACATACAAACACTTTGATGCACAGCGTTTATTCTCTTCTTTAAATAGGCAGTCAGCATTTTGATTCATAAAAGAACAGTGATGAGAATATATCAGTACCAATGTCAAAGAGCACAAGATTTAGTGTTCTATACACAAAATATATGAAACAGACCTATAAAGATGGAATGTACAAAATTTTAAAAGAAAACAAAAAGGAAACAAAAATCCCTCATACTCATACATAGGACTGAAAGGCTACAGAACTGAAAATGATATAAAGAATTCTAAGAATATACTCTGTTGATGACCGAACATTCCCATGTCATAAAGCAAAAACATTTTAAGGCTGTGTTGCTTTCAAAAGTTATTGGAAGTGCTGTACATTCACTGGAACAACATAGCCAATTTATTCATCTATCTTAGAATATTAATAGCTTCCATACATTCTCCACAAACAGACTATACAATCACTGCCACACAATTCATCTTCAGAAAGTTTAAGATTAACATCATGATTTGTAGCTTACTGTCATTTAAAACAAAACAAAAAAGTATTTATTTATACCAAACAAATCTTTAATGGGCACTTAGTTTCCTTTATGGCAATGCTAGATTCTTAGTTATCAAAAATATTAAAATAATTGTAAGTTTAAAACCCTGTAACATTTACAGAATGCAACAATATCACGACTTTCAATTTTAAGCAAAATTAAACAATGTTTGCAGCAAATACCTTCAATTTTATCTTACCTGGAAATGTCTTACTTTTGAATTACTAAACTAAAAATATTTCTCCTTTTTTCAGAAGCTGGTGAATAAGGAGGATACCAGAGAGTTCAAATGTACATAAAGATTTTTTCCATCTGAAGTAATCTGCAGATTACCTGATGTTTATTTGCTATTTCCTCCAATTAACTTAGGTATTACCAAAGCATTTATGTGACCCCTTTAGTGTTAAGGATCCATAGACACTTGCTAGCATACTGCTATTCCAGTTAACTCCCTTAGTACATACCCTGTATATTTAGTAGTAGAAGCAAGTGTATTCTAGTTGCATGGACCTGTTAGTATTTATTTGCCTCAAATCTAGTCAAAGAGTAAATTAAAAGAAGGTAACCTGGGGACTTTAGTTACTGGAGACTAAAGTTTGATCAAGATACTAAGAACCATTTTTTTAAAAAAAATGGCTAAGCGTCATAAAGGCTTTTTATTCATGTGTTTCTAGGCGGTCAGGTGACTCCACCCACCTCCCCATGTCCAGCAGGGGAGGTATGTATTGGAGATACAGTTACTAACATCTGTAACTGGGGAGGGACTGCATTGTCACCGACCGTTACATTCTAACTGGCAACATTTTGCCGTAAGTGCCCAGGGGAAATTTGAATGGGTAGTTTTTCAGTGCTACTTATCATGAACATATGACAGGTTCTGTACACTTGACAAAGAGAAATCAAACAATAATGGTAGAACAGAAACAAAAAGTCACTTATTTCAATATCCTTCTCAGTTTACTAGGAACCATTTAGAATGTGACAAAACTCCATTTAAATCTTGTCTATTCATCTTATCAGCAGCACTTTTCCCCCTAAAATATGCTTACCAAGAAATACAGTAAATGCACATATGTATCCAAATTTGAAATGTTATTTATACTTTAACATATACGATTATATATATTTTGGGGAAATATATATGTGTTTCCAGGAAACTCCAGTGTTTCCTGGACCGCCCACAGCATGTGTTTTGGTAACAGGTGGTGGAACAGGTCTGAATCAAAGTATCTCTTCTTTTATTCCAGTTTCATTCCAATATTGACATGTAAAAAAATCAGCTTTGTGTTCCTTCTATTAAGATACCAGTCTAATATGTTATGATGGCTGGTTGATTTCTAAATTCACAAGTATAATTTGAATGTGCAAAAAACCTCTAAGTAAACTAGCCTTAAGATCCATGGCCTATGACAGAGTCTACAGAGGAAGCTACTTTCACTGGTGAAAATAAACTGAAATTAATTTAACCAGTTAAAAAACTTTCCTTTTAAACATTCCAGGAATTATCAAGTCTAGCTTATCTTTTATGCAGAAGGCTAGTTAATGGTAAAATGACATTCCCGCCCTAGAGTGTAAGCTCCAAAGGGGCAGGGGGCTTTGTTTGTTTGTCCATTACTTTATCCCCAGTGCCTTGAATAGCCTCTGGCACCCAAGAAGTGCTCATTAAACATCAATGTTTAAATTCAAAGACTCATCTCACCATTGACATTAGGAAAAAAGAAACATCACATTCACATGTACATGTGGGAAATTTTTTTATAGTACAGTTTTAAGGTGCTTTCAGTGAAAAAGGTCCCCAAGTCATTATCGAAAATGCCAAACACGACATCTTATTTGGTAGAACTGAGTAGAAAACCAAACAGTGGAAACACACCACATCTTATTTTACAGGATGAGATTTGACTAAATTATTCTTACCATTTCTCAAAATGCGTTTATACTTAAATGTAACTCAAGTTCAACTTTGTTTCTTTCGACCTGTTTTTTGTTTTGTTTTTGAAAGCACAGAAGGCCATTTTCTGACTAGAAGTCAGCCCATACCAGCATTCCTGGAAAATGGCAAAAATGAAATCTGCTTTAGGGCTTGCTCTATGAGGACGGCTTTAAACGGGGCAGTTGAGGAATGTGCTGAAGCTGCTTCTGTCTTTCAGAGTGCTGCCTATTTCAAAACACCAAAGGTTCAGCTAAATATATATATATGATACATTCTACCTTACCCTAATCATGTATACATAGTCCTTTAATGCCTCTACTAGTCATTAGACAATGATAAATAACCATAGCATGCCCTTACCTGTAATGCTTTCGCGATAACACGACTTTGGTAACACTCGCTTTCTAAGGGGAACCACTGATCAACCACATGCCTTTGGCTGACACCATCCGTCCTCCAAAGGGCTGCTTATGGCTGTCTGTCCTAGGATACTGGGTCCTACTACACGTGCTGACATTTTGCAAGAGGTAAAGCTTTCGTGTTCATGAAGTGGAAGAGAGACATGTGTGAGAACATGGCACAGAAAATATGACTGACTTTTCCTTGATTACATTCCAGTGCATTAACCTGGAGTTAACGCGGGGCCCGCTGCTTTACCAAAAGGTAGCATTACTATAGTAAAATGCCTTTCAAAGTATCAGGAATTTCAGGTTTCCCTGAAAATGAACTTTGTTTTTAGATACAAGGTGAGCAGGATAGAGGTGAAAAGAACACATGAAGATCTTTGATCAAACTCAGAAAGGGTGGGAGATTTGCATTGATTTTTTAAGTGCTAAACTCAAGAGGCTTGCTAATCCCAGCTGGGAGGATTTTGTAAGACAGCTTTCATTTTTTACCCAAAGTAATGTTATATGTAGTTACTGATAAACAAAAAATGTCACAAGAGTAATATCTACTGTAAAAGTGAGGTTAGAAGATCCCCTGGGTCTTGTGACCGAGGTTAAATAAAGTATATAACTATAACAGATTTTGTTTTCATCTTGTTTTTGGAAGCTCTGCACAAAAGCTATCACTCACAGGATTAACAAATGCCTTTAAATATTCTAGTTGTTTTTTTTAATGCTTGTTTGATTTGCAAAATTAGTTAAACTACATAAATCCCTGCCCTATATGCCATAGTTCACAGGTGTAAAACTTTGCAGTTTTTATAGATTCAGTAGAAGAGATTTCTTTTTTTTCTTTTTTTAACTCTAAACGTGGATTATGGAAATCAGATATGCAGTTTTTAAGGAAATTGTTACATTCAGAAATAACCTTGGAAAGTTCACTGATGATTCCTTCTGGCAAGAAAAGTCTAGTATCATCTGGTCCTGCGTCAGGAAATCCATTCCAGTTTATGGTGTAAGATCTTTGTAAGGGGATGTCCAGTCACCCACTGTTACTGTAAGTACCGGTAGACCTTGAAACAGTGGTTTCCAGAGTCTGCAACCACCACGTGGCCGTCTGAAGTTAGGGCCAGGCCCTGGGGGCCATAGAGTGGATCAGCAGACGTGTTAATGTAGGACAAAAATGACCCACTTCCATCAAAAACCTGTAAACATAAAGTCAGAGTGTGACAGGAGAAGTTAGAGTGGCAGGAAGAAGCCGGGGTTAGGAAGCCTCTGATGCTGACGTTTTTCGCGTGGAAGCACAGGAGCAACCCCAGGCTTGTTCAGGCTCCACTCACCCTGCCCGCTCCCCCCTCACCCTCTGTGCCCCGGGGGCACTGACAAGGCACGCTCCCTGGCCAGAGGACCTCACTACAGGCTCACAGAGGTCCCATGTGAGCGGAGCGGCTCTGGATGGGGCCCTTCTGTCTCACTCTGAGCTTTCACTTCTCCCCCTTCCAGCACTATCTCCCTTTACTCCCAATCACAAGAGGGAAAAATTGGCAACTAGACCACAGAAGAATGTCCTGAGTCAACATGCAACCAGAAAATGGAGATTATTTTTTCATTTTCAGAAAAGAGTAAGTTATACCAAGTCAATGGTTCAACATGTACATTTGGACAGAAGGTGGTCTTTTTTTGGTCTGTAAGCTTCTGCTATGATGAAATAAAAAGAACTCTCTTCCTTCCCAGGCCCAGGCTGGTTTCTTCTAGCCATTATGTTTGGCTTACAGGGTGTTTCAAAAGGCAGGTGTGATGAGGGCCACAGTACCAACAGCTGAGCATCTGTGGTCCTACACAGCACTGCCTTCTGACTGTAGCCCCCTGCCTGCTTCTGGCTTCCCATCAGACACAGAACGCCTTTTTCAACTGCAGATGTCCACTGGGATAATTAAGCAAGATAAATACCCCAGAGAAATTAAAGTACGCAGTGTTGCACTGCATTTAAAGTCTTGACCCCCTTCTTGAGAAGAGGACTTCCATCATCAGATTCAACTGCTGAACACTGCTGTTCTCAGAGAGATGTGGGAATGCTCCTTGATTTGCCCAGAGCACCCTGGGCTGACTTGTTTCTATTCTACCTTCCTTAGTTTGGTACTTCTGGTTAGACTATTTACAGCCTAATTACCTAACCAATGAACAAAAGGAAAACATTCCAGTCTGGGGGACTTCACTTTCAACAAACAGCGATCACGCTAAACAAGTAAACCCATCTACCTGGATCCTGCTGTTCCCCCAGTCGGCCACGATGATGTTTCCATTTGAATCCACCGCTACGCCCGTGGGAGCATTAAACTGCCCGTTTCCTTCTCCATTTGAGCCGAACTTCAACATGAATTCACCTTCCTGATTAAACACCTGTACGAAATATTTTTAAATTATTTTAAACTAAAATAGTTAAGCAAACATTCTGGTTTTTAACAAATATCTGAGCAGGTTTTTTTAAGACATTCTTCAAAAAGGGGGAAGTTTACAAACTAGACCTCACATATCACTTGTGGGTCCCCAATTTACTATCTAAATCTGATTTACTATTTGTAAAACCACTTCTTTTTCTAGCTTATATCCAGTTGTATTGCTATGTGAAAAATACTTTTGTTATAAAATTATCAAAAATATACAAATATAAAGTAGTATGAGTAAGTAGAGATGTAATTTCCAAACACATTATTCTTTTTGCATTTAAATAAATATCTAACTTCAAGAATAGGCATTATATTTCTAAAAGGATGGACAACTGCTCAAAGTTGAATCAGAAAGTAAGAGTTTTTTGTTAGGCCAGATATTCAGAATTTACTACCCTTTTACTAAGTCAACATAACAAGAAATACGGCTGGACCACACATTTACAGCAAAGAAAATCCAATGAGTATGTGTGTATGTGTGATGGCAGCCACTGAGGAATAAGAAAATGGCTTTTTAAAATAGATTTTCTAGGAATATTTTAGTTAGGATAGCCATAAGGCTTTGGTGACTACAGCCCATGAGAGAAGGAAGATGATGGAAGAGGGGGCTAAACAAAACTGCAGGATTCTCAAATTCTCTAATAGCAGATACGGCCAAGCACTGGACTATTGTGGTTAATTAAATATTCTTATTAATAGAGTGTTACAGCATATGTACCAATTGTAGATTACTCAGATTACTAACCTTGAGAGAATCAACATTTTAATATATGTTTAATAATAAGACTAGTAAGCATAATTTTATCTTGAAGATTCTGGTGATACTTAATGGTTTTGAAACACATTCAGGATATTCTCTTATGACTTCATTATCATGCAACACATGTGGAAAAACTCACTGACAAATCAAAAAGTGTTACCTGCAAGGCACCCATGAGAGTGAGGTTTCTTTCTTTCTTTTTTTTTTTTTTTGATTTTATTTTTTTTTAGTTTGACTATCACACATCATTTATTATTTTTTTCCATTTATTTTTATTAGTTGGA
>NC_057386.1:63655434-63666449 GCF_019320065.1 Cervus canadensis
TGGAGAAAGTCTGAGGGATCCGGAGAGACAACCAAAGCAGCCACCTTCCCTTAAGCCAAAGCCTAGTCTATGGCAAGGTTGTAAACCTCTTCAATTCCCTGAAGGCTGAGAGCGCTGAGGAAGCTGCAGGAGAAAAGGTTGAAGCTAGCAGAGGTTGATTCGTGAGGTTCAAGGAAAGAAGCTGTCTCCTAACACCACAGTGCAAGGTGAAGCAGGCAGTCCTGATGTAGAAGCTTCAGCCAGTTATCCAGAAGATCAAGCTAAAGTGGCTCCACTAAACAAATAGATATTTAGTGTAGAGAAAACAGCCTTTTATTAGAAGATTTCACGTAGGACTTTCATAGCTAGAGAAGTCAATGCCTGGCTTCAAAGGACAGGCCGACACTATTAGAGGCTAATGTAGCTGGCAACTTTAAGTCAAAGCCAAGGCTTACCCACCATTCTGAAAATTCTAGGGCCCTGAAGAATCATGCTCGATCTGCTCTGCTTCTGCTCTATAAATGTAAGAACAAAGCCTGGATAACAGCACATCTGTTTGCAACATGGTTTACTGATTATTTTAACCCCACTGTTGACACCTACTGCTCAGAAAAAATATTTCAAGATATTACAGCTCATTGACAATGTACCTGGTCACCCAAAAACTCTGATGGAGAAGTACAATGAGTTTAATGTTTTTATGCCTGCTAACACAACATCCATTCTGTAGTCCATGGATCAGAGAGTAGTTTCTATACTATTTTTTAAAGCATTATTAAGAAAGACATTTTGTAAGGCTATAGTTGCCATAGGTAGTGATTTCTGTGGTGTATCTGGGCAAAGTCAATTGAAAGCCTTCTGGAAAGGATTCACCATTCTAGATGCCACTAAGAGCATGTGTGGTTTATGGGAAGAGGTTAAAATATCAATAAGAGGAGTTTGAGAAAAGTTGATTTCAACTCTCTTGTATTACTCTGAGGGGTTTAAGCCTTCAGTGGAGGAAGGAACTGCAAATGTATTGGAAACAGCAAGAGAGCTAGAATTCAAAGTGGAGCCTGAAGATGTGACGGAATTGCTGCAGTCTCATGATAAAACTTGAATGAATGAGGAGTTGCTTCTTATGGATGAGTAAAAAGACTAGTTTCTTGAGATGGAATCTAGTCCTGGTGAAGATGCTGTGCAGACAGAGCATTTAGAACATTACATAAACTTTGTTGATCTAGCAGTGGCAGAGTTTGAGAGGACTGGCTCCGATTTTGAAAGGAGTTTTCTGTGAGTAAAATGCTATCAAACAGCACCACATGCCACAGAGAAATCATTCATGACAGAGTCAATCAATGCAGCAGACTTCGCTGTCTTATTTCAAGAAACTGCCACCGCCACCCCAACCTTCAGTGACTACCACCCTGATCAGTCAGCAGCCACCACCCTGGAGGTAAGATCTTCCACCAGCAACAAGATTACAACTCCTTGACGGCTCAGGTGATGGCTAGCATTTTTTCTAAAAAATTTATTGAAATATTTTTTAGTGGTATTTTAAAATTATGGTATGTATATTGTTTTTTAAGACATAATTCTACTTCACACTTAATAGGCTACAGGGTAGTGTAAACATAACTTCTTTCAGCACTGGAAAACCAAAAATGTGACTTTATGATTCATTTGGGAGTGAGGAAGCAGTGAAGATGAGACAGGAGAGGAAAGGTGTATATATTTCCACTAAAGGTACGTACATTTCTCTGGCATTTAAAAATCTTTACAATCTTTTTTTTTTTTGGCCCAAGAGAATGGAAGTTTGTGGACGTCTCAGGTGAACACAGGGGAGACAGCTTGTCCCCACCCAACATGTGAAAACTTGGACTTTCTATTATGGTTATTGACACTTCTTTTATGGCACCTACCTTAATTTGTTCTGTATATAGGTATTAACACTCTTTGAACCTTTCCATCTGGGACATAAACTCCTTGAAAACAGGGACAGTAACTCTCTCTGGTAACCGTGCCTCATCTCTCATCATTTCTTCTCGAGCACTGTCTAGCCTCACGATACTGAACTATCAGTTCTCCCCTGCAGAGCTTGCTCTCTTGCCCTCTTTTAGCAAGCCTGGGTTGGCGGTCCCCCCAGCACCTCTCTGCCTTCCCCCCGGGTGAGTTAATAGCTGCTAGCATCCTTGGCCCCTCTCAACAGCCCATCATCCTCTGTTCTCAGGGGGGTGACGACTGGGCACATGGGGCAAATCTGAGTCGTGGTGGGAGCCTCAGGGGTGTGTGAATGTCCTCACTCCCCTGGTGAATATCCCTCTGCCCCAGGGACTGTGATATTACGTAGCAAATAAACACCACCACAGGCTGAGAGAGACACCACAAAAAGAAGGGAAAAGTCTTTCCATTCTTCTGAATGAGGGGTCCTGCATTTTCATTTTGTACCAGGCATAGTAGATTATGTAGCCAGCCCTGTACATATTCATTTAAGTCTCATTCCAGTAGCATAAAGCTCCATGGGAACTGGGACCTTTTATTTTGGTTTACTGCTATTCCCTAGTAGCTAGAATGGGACCCTAGACTCAGTAAATATTTTCTAATGAAGGTATATAAAAGCAGTTCATAGTGTTGTAATTACCTGGTCTAGTTCAACAACCACACTGTCAGCTCTTAGAGACTACAGGTCTTATTATTTGTCCTAACAGCCCTTACACATAGCCCAAAGTCTAGTGCGCAGGCGTTTGTTCAAAGACCATGGCAGCAAAAGAGAGGCAGGAAGCTGGCTGAGGACAGACTGTCATTTGCCCTCCTGTCTCTTATCCTAGGCAGTAACAAACTGCACCTCTAACTGAACCTTTTGTCTGCTCTGGAAAGTGCTGTCTTTGGCTTTACATGAACCAAGTTCCTAAAAAGCAATCTGAGATATATGAAAACCTGGGCAAGTGCCTCACCCTCAATCTGACTCCATAAAACCTCCAAAGAGGCCACAACAGCAACTACTACTTGGTTAAATGGGAAGAGTAAGTGAAAAACAGAATTAGGTGTCAGTAAAACTAATATTCACAATTACTAGTTAGCAGTGTAACCTTTGGTCCTGTTTCTCATTTTTGTTTTTTTTTTCTTCCATTTTTGTTGTTTCGTCTCTCCTTCCCAGACTAATTCAGGTCATCTCTTTCAGACTTTTCGTTTTTTTTTTTTTTTTCTTTTTTATTTCTTTGTTTTTTTTTTTTTGTTTTTCTTTCAGACTTTTCATCTGTTATGGAAATTTAACCCTCCAAGAAGTAAAACAAAGAAATTTTTGTAGTGTTCCTCTATTTTTAACAAAGGCTACTCTAATCGTAATAACTTTTAGTGTTCATCTCATCACACAAAATATAAATCATGGACTTAATGAAAAACCAAAAAGCCTATAAATAAATCAGGAAAAATGCTGTATGCATATGTTTAAACCAATGACTTGTTTACAATCAATGAAGAAAGACAAGAGTCCTTTATAAGAGAACAAATGAATAAGCATGAAGTTCACACACTACTCAAGACTGAGGGCTTACCTATCCTTAGGCCTTGTGGGGCGTCGAAGGTCAGATGGGAGGGAGTTTCCAAGATGGGGCAGAAAGACCTCGGGTTTACCTCCTCTCAAGGGCGCACCAAGATCACAGCTCTGTAAGCACCAACCACTATTGCTGAAAAGACCGAAACCCACCAGAAAAGATCCTCTACAACTACAGAAATAAAGAAGGGACTAGGAAGGAACTGTGAGCCAGGTAAGAGGTGCAGACCTGCGGTACAGTCAAGACTCCTACCCCGGGCTGGGTGGCCTCCACACAAGAGAATGATGGTTGCAGAGGCTCTCTCAAAGGTCCAAGCCCTAGCTGACAACCCCTCATTATTTGGCCTTGAAGGCCAGTAGGGCTTTTGGGAGACCCAAAGGACTGAGGGAAATAGAGATTCCACTCTTAAAGGGTACACACAAAATCTCACATGCTTCAGGTCCCACAGAAGAAGGTTAGACCCACCTGCTAATCTTGGAGAGTCTCTTGCTCCAGCAGGAGGCAGCTGGAGCTCACTCTGGACTCACAGACACTGGTGGCAGCCCTTTGGAAAACTTATTCTACCACAAAGACACTGAAGCTGGCAAGCACCATTTTGGAGGCCTTCTTCAGCCTATTAGCCTCAAGACCCGTTACGCAAGTGCTCACCAGCCTGGAGGCACCCGTACTGGGACACGAAAGGTGAAGCAACTAACTGGGCAGGGACACAGCCCCATCCAACAGCAGAGGGGCAGCCCTAGAGTCCCTGAGCCCACAGCCATCCCTGGACATGGCCTTGCCCACCAGAGGCTGAAGACCCAGCATCACATACCAGTACACAGACATTAGACCTGGAACCCCCAGGGCCCTGCAGCCAGAGAATCCTAGGACCAAGCTCTGCCCACGAGCAGGCAGATACCAGTCCCACAGTCTGCTGGGCCCTGGATCCACCCATCACTAAGCCTGCTCCAGACTTCAGACCAGCCTCACCCACCACAGGGGCAACATCAGCCCTGGGACAATGGCAGTCCTGCAGCCTGCCATGACAGGACCCAGTCAACATGTCAGCACCAGACCTGGGCCTTGCCTACCAGCAGGCCAACACTAACTCTGGAACACCCCAGACCCCATAGTCAGTTGTGGCAAGAACTGGCTCCACCTACCAGTTATGTAACACCAGCTCTGGGACCCGTGAGTCCTGCAGCCAGACCCCAGGACCAAGCTCACTCACAGAGCATTACCATTACCAAAATGAATCAGTTAAAAAACAAAACCCCAAAAACCCCCAAACCTCCCAACAACCAAAAGTCCAGGACCAGACGGCTTTAGAGGTGAATTCTATCAAACCTTTAGAGAATGTTCTGAAATTATTCCAAAAAAATTGCAGAGGAAGAAAAGCTTTCTGAACTCATGCTACAAGGCCAGCAGCATCCTGATACCAAAACCAGACAAAGATTTCACAAAACAAGAAAATTACAGGCCAATCCCGTTACCCCAGTATTCTTGCCTGGAGAATTCCATGGACAGAGGAGCCTGGTGGGCTACAGTCCATGGGTTTGCAATGAGTCAGACATGACTGAACCAACTTCGCATGTATGCATCACTGAGGAACACAGATGCAAAAATTCTCAACAAAGTATTAGCAAGCTGAATTTAACCATACATTGAAAGAACCATACACCATGATCAAGTGGGATTTATCCCAAGCATGCAAGGATGGTTCAACATCCACAAATCAAGAACAGAAATTATATAATGATCTCAACACGTGCAGACAGCTTTTGACAAAAATCAACATCAATTTATAATAAAAACTCTCAACAAAATGGGTATAGAGGGGCTATACCTCAACATATCAAAGACCATATGTGTTAAGTCCACAGCTAACATTATACTTAATATACTCAATAGTGAAAAGCTGAAAGCATTTCCTGAAAGATCAGGGGAAAAAAAAAAAAGGATGACTGCTCTGATCACTTTTATTCAACATAGTAGCCACAGCAGTCAGACCAGAAAAAGGAATAAAAGGAATCCAAACTGGAAAGAAGTAATTAAAATCATCACTGTTTGCAGATGACATGATGCCAGAACACAGAAAATCTTCAAGATGCCACAACAAAAGTACCAGCACTAACAACTTAGTTTAGTAAAGCTGCAGGGCACAAACCTAACACACAGAAACCTGCTGCCTTTCTAGATACCAACAAACTATCAGAAAGGGACTTGAGAAAACATTCCCATTAACTAAGCCTTGTCTCACTAGTGTGAACAGTTTGATTAAGGTATTGATATCTTCCACGTGTTCTAGAACGGATCTTCACTTTCCTTCACTAAGAGAGAGAACAGTGGGTTAAATAAATGAACGTTCAGCCTGGAAATGGAGAAAACAAGCTTTATTATAACGATTTGAGATTTTGTGCATGGTAAAGATATACACATGAATCTTGTTTCTCCTATGTTTCAAGACAGAATTAATTTAAAGATTTATTGTAGACTAAAGCATCCAAAATACTGTGGTACGTGTGTAGCTACGAACATACAAACACTTTGATGCACAGCGTTTATTCTCTTCTTTAAATAGGCAGTCAGCATTTTGATTCATAAAAGAACAGTGATGAGAATATATCAGTACCAATGTCAAAGAGCACAAGATTTAGTGTTCTATACACAAAATATATGAAACAGACCTATAAAGATGGAATGTACAAAATTTTAAAAGAAAACAAAAAGGAAACAAAAATCCCTCATACTCATACATAGGACTGAAAGGCTACAGAACTGAAAATGATATAAAGAATTCTAAGAATATACTCTGTTGATGACCGAACATTCCCATGTCATAAAGCAAAAACATTTTAAGGCTGTGTTGCTTTCAAAAGTTATTGGAAGTGCTGTACATTCACTGGAACAACATAGCCAATTTATTCATCTATCTTAGAATATTAATAGCTTCCATACATTCTCCACAAACAGACTATACAATCACTGCCACACAATTCATCTTCAGAAAGTTTAAGATTAACATCATGATTTGTAGCTTACTGTCATTTAAAACAAAACAAAAAAGTATTTATTTATACCAAACAAATCTTTAATGGGCACTTAGTTTCCTTTATGGCAATGCTAGATTCTTAGTTATCAAAAATATTAAAATAATTGTAAGTTTAAAACCCTGTAACATTTACAGAATGCAACAATATCACGACTTTCAATTTTAAGCAAAATTAAACAATGTTTGCAGCAAATACCTTCAATTTTATCTTACCTGGAAATGTCTTACTTTTGAATTACTAAACTAAAAATATTTCTCCTTTTTTCAGAAGCTGGTGAATAAGGAGGATACCAGAGAGTTCAAATGTACATAAAGATTTTTTCCATCTGAAGTAATCTGCAGATTACCTGATGTTTATTTGCTATTTCCTCCAATTAACTTAGGTATTACCAAAGCATTTATGTGACCCCTTTAGTGTTAAGGATCCATAGACACTTGCTAGCATACTGCTATTCCAGTTAACTCCCTTAGTACATACCCTGTATATTTAGTAGTAGAAGCAAGTGTATTCTAGTTGCATGGACCTGTTAGTATTTATTTGCCTCAAATCTAGTCAAAGAGTAAATTAAAAGAAGGTAACCTGGGGACTTTAGTTACTGGAGACTAAAGTTTGATCAAGATACTAAGAACCATTTTTTTAAAAAAAATGGCTAAGCGTCATAAAGGCTTTTTATTCATGTGTTTCTAGGCGGTCAGGTGACTCCACCCACCTCCCCATGTCCAGCAGGGGAGGTATGTATTGGAGATACAGTTACTAACATCTGTAACTGGGGAGGGACTGCATTGTCACCGACCGTTACATTCTAACTGGCAACATTTTGCCGTAAGTGCCCAGGGGAAATTTGAATGGGTAGTTTTTCAGTGCTACTTATCATGAACATATGACAGGTTCTGTACACTTGACAAAGAGAAATCAAACAATAATGGTAGAACAGAAACAAAAAGTCACTTATTTCAATATCCTTCTCAGTTTACTAGGAACCATTTAGAATGTGACAAAACTCCATTTAAATCTTGTCTATTCATCTTATCAGCAGCACTTTTCCCCCTAAAATATGCTTACCAAGAAATACAGTAAATGCACATATGTATCCAAATTTGAAATGTTATTTATACTTTAACATATACGATTATATATATTTTGGGGAAATATATATGTGTTTCCAGGAAACTCCAGTGTTTCCTGGACCGCCCACAGCATGTGTTTTGGTAACAGGTGGTGGAACAGGTCTGAATCAAAGTATCTCTTCTTTTATTCCAGTTTCATTCCAATATTGACATGTAAAAAAATCAGCTTTGTGTTCCTTCTATTAAGATACCAGTCTAATATGTTATGATGGCTGGTTGATTTCTAAATTCACAAGTATAATTTGAATGTGCAAAAAACCTCTAAGTAAACTAGCCTTAAGATCCATGGCCTATGACAGAGTCTACAGAGGAAGCTACTTTCACTGGTGAAAATAAACTGAAATTAATTTAACCAGTTAAAAAACTTTCCTTTTAAACATTCCAGGAATTATCAAGTCTAGCTTATCTTTTATGCAGAAGGCTAGTTAATGGTAAAATGACATTCCCGCCCTAGAGTGTAAGCTCCAAAGGGGCAGGGGGCTTTGTTTGTTTGTCCATTACTTTATCCCCAGTGCCTTGAATAGCCTCTGGCACCCAAGAAGTGCTCATTAAACATCAATGTTTAAATTCAAAGACTCATCTCACCATTGACATTAGGAAAAAAGAAACATCACATTCACATGTACATGTGGGAAATTTTTTTATAGTACAGTTTTAAGGTGCTTTCAGTGAAAAAGGTCCCCAAGTCATTATCGAAAATGCCAAACACGACATCTTATTTGGTAGAACTGAGTAGAAAACCAAACAGTGGAAACACACCACATCTTATTTTACAGGATGAGATTTGACTAAATTATTCTTACCATTTCTCAAAATGCGTTTATACTTAAATGTAACTCAAGTTCAACTTTGTTTCTTTCGACCTGTTTTTTGTTTTGTTTTTGAAAGCACAGAAGGCCATTTTCTGACTAGAAGTCAGCCCATACCAGCATTCCTGGAAAATGGCAAAAATGAAATCTGCTTTAGGGCTTGCTCTATGAGGACGGCTTTAAACGGGGCAGTTGAGGAATGTGCTGAAGCTGCTTCTGTCTTTCAGAGTGCTGCCTATTTCAAAACACCAAAGGTTCAGCTAAATATATATATATGATACATTCTACCTTACCCTAATCATGTATACATAGTCCTTTAATGCCTCTACTAGTCATTAGACAATGATAAATAACCATAGCATGCCCTTACCTGTAATGCTTTCGCGATAACACGACTTTGGTAACACTCGCTTTCTAAGGGGAACCACTGATCAACCACATGCCTTTGGCTGACACCATCCGTCCTCCAAAGGGCTGCTTATGGCTGTCTGTCCTAGGATACTGGGTCCTACTACACGTGCTGACATTTTGCAAGAGGTAAAGCTTTCGTGTTCATGAAGTGGAAGAGAGACATGTGTGAGAACATGGCACAGAAAATATGACTGACTTTTCCTTGATTACATTCCAGTGCATTAACCTGGAGTTAACGGGGCCCGCTGCTTTACCAAAAGGTAGCATTACTATAGTAAAATGCCTTTCAAAGTATCAGGAATTTCAGGTTTCCCTGAAAATGAACTTTGTTTTTAGATACAAGGTGAGCAGGATAGAGGTGAAAAGAACACATGAAGATCTTTGATCAAACTCAGAAAGGGTGGGAGATTTGCATTGATTTTTTAAGTGCTAAACTCAAGAGGCTTGCTAATCCCAGCTGGGAGGATTTTGTAAGACAGCTTTCATTTTTTACCCAAAGTAATGTTATATGTAGTTACTGATAAACAAAAAATGTCACAAGAGTAATATCTACTGTAAAAGTGAGGTTAGAAGATCCCCTGGGTCTTGTGACCGAGGTTAAATAAAGTATATAACTATAACAGATTTTGTTTTCATCTTGTTTTTGGAAGCTCTGCACAAAAGCTATCACTCACAGGATTAACAAATGCCTTTAAATATTCTAGTTGTTTTTTTTAATGCTTGTTTGATTTGCAAAATTAGTTAAACTACATAAATCCCTGCCCTATATGCCATAGTTCACAGGTGTAAAACTTTGCAGTTTTTATAGATTCAGTAGAAGAGATTTCTTTTTTTTCTTTTTTTAACTCTAAACGTGGATTATGGAAATCAGATATGCAGTTTTTAAGGAAATTGTTACATTCAGAAATAACCTTGGAAAGTTCACTGATGATTCCTTCTGGCAAGAAAAGTCTAGTATCATCTGGTCCTGCGTCAGGAAATCCATTCCAGTTTATGGTGTAAGATCTTTGTAAGGGGATGTCCAGTCACCCACTGTTACTGTAAGTACCGGTAGACCTTGAAACAGTGGTTTCCAGAGTCTGCAACCACCACGTGGCCGTCTGAAGTTAGGGCCAGGCCCTGGGGGCCATAGAGTGGATCAGCAGACGTGTTAATGTAGGACAAAAATGACCCACTTCCATCAAAAACCTGTAAACATAAAGTCAGAGTGTGACAGGAGAAGTTAGAGTGGCAGGAAGAAGCCGGGGTTAGGAAGCCTCTGATGCTGACGTTTTTCGCGTGGAAGCACAGGAGCAACCCCAGGCTTGTTCAGGCTCCACTCACCCTGCCCGCTCCCCCCTCACCCTCTGTGCCCCGGGGGCACTGACAAGGCACGCTCCCTGGCCAGAGGACCTCACTACAGGCTCACAGAGGTCCCATGTGAGCGGAGCGGCTCTGGATGGGGCCCTTCTGTCTCACTCTGAGCTTTCACTTCTCCCCCTTCCAGCACTATCTCCCTTTACTCCCAATCACAAGAGGGAAAAATTGGCAACTAGACCACAGAAGAATGTCCTGAGTCAACATGCAACCAGAAAATGGAGATTATTTTTTCATTTTCAGAAAAGAGTAAGTTATACCAAGTCAATGGTTCAACATGTACATTTGGACAGAAGGTGGTCTTTTTTTGGTCTGTAAGCTTCTGCTATGATGAAATAAAAAGAACTCTCTTCCTTCCCAGGCCCAGGCTGGTTTCTTCTAGCCATTATGTTTGGCTTACAGGGTGTTTCAAAAGGCAGGTGTGATGAGGGCCACAGTACCAACAGCTGAGCATCTGTGGTCCTACACAGCACTGCCTTCTGACTGTAGCCCCCTGCCTGCTTCTGGCTTCCCATCAGACACAGAACGCCTTTTTCAACTGCAGATGTCCACTGGGATAATTAAGCAAGATAAATACCCCAGAGAAATTAAAGTACGCAGTGTTGCACTGCATTTAAAGTCTTGACCCCCTTCTTGAGAAGAGGACTTCCATCATCAGATTCAACTGCTGAACACTGCTGTTCTCAGAGAGATGTGGGAATGCTCCTTGATTTGCCCAGAGCACCCTGGGCTGACTTGTTTCTATTCTACCTTCCTTAGTTTGGTACT